>NC_069503.1:1014787175-1015048648 GCF_027579735.1 Bombina bombina
AGCAAGACAATGATCCAAAATATGCATCATAATCAACACAAAAATGGTTATCTGACCACAAAATCAAGGTCCTGCCATGGCCTTCATAGTCAACTGACTTGAACCCCATAGAAAACCTGTGGGGTGAACTTAAGAGGAGAGTTCACCAGCGTCAACCCTTAAAGTATCAGGATAGCTTCAGTATAGAAGAATGATCTTAGATCTATTGCAATATATTCTCTAACCTCATGAGGCATTAATGAAAAAGATGGCTTCAGGACATAGACGGTTTCGGACGAAATCAGGAGGGTGAGTGTCTGGTTTAAGTCCCGGTTGCCAGGAGAGGCAAATAAAACACATACACAGGTTACCTCTTCCTCATTTGTTTGCATTTAACTTTGGGTACTGACTGGTGATACCCGGTAACCTGCATGTGTTTAGTTATTATACTGGCAGCAGTTAATCAACTATTTAAGTTGTTTTCAAGCTAACTAAAGGAACTATCATACGAGAAGTATAATAAAGCACTTATTGTTCACGTTTGTCATACAAGATATACAATATGGAGGGGACAGTGCAATTATAATATTTTTCTCTTATGCCGGCTACTGCAAGAGTTAACTCAAGTACTGACTGTGAAAAGATTTTTTCTGATGACCAAGGAACTTTATCACTTAGTACACTTTTTGACACTATGGAAAATCTCCTGTTTAGAGAGATAAAAGCATAATGGGACATTTGGACATTTCACTCTAACATCAAAGCCAAGATGATCCCTAGGGGACTGCGAATTTTTTAATTTCCTACTTTTGAAGTAGATGTACATGATAAAATCTTTCTAAATGCTTGGAATGATGTATTATCCGAATGCTCTCTACAACTTATGCTTTTATTAATTCAACATAGAACCAAACATCTTAATGAGATTAAAGCAGAAATAGATACACTACAACTAGAATTGAATAGACGTAGTCAAGATAAAGATTTCTCTAAATTTGATTCCATTTTACAGGCCTCTTTGGTCAAAGGTAAATCAATAATCATGGAAAATAAACATATCAAATTTTTAGAGACAAAACAGACTACCAGAAAGAGTCAGTCTATATATGGTACAAAAAACCACGCAGTGAATAGAGACGGAATACATCTAAGTCTAATAAATGCAGGGGGAATCGTAGGATTCGCAATAAACAATCCAAATCAGTAACATTTTTTGACAGTGACACTGACAGATCAGACAGGTCCTCATGAGAATCAATCAGCTAATGAGGAAGAGACAGGAACTCTTACACATACAAATACCATGACCAATCAACACATGAGTATATTAAAGACAATACCAACAACACAGATGACTATTGCTAAGAATACCTCACAGGGGGCTATCCCCAAAGATACACAATATACTGGGACACATACTTCTAAATATATCCCAACGGATACACCATCTAGTACATCAGGTTCATATATAAACCAACACACAAACATTTGTGAACAATCTACTCTAGATCAGGTTTTTCCCTTAGGTCATACACCTCAGGGTATAGGCGGCCAAACATCAGCCAATATAAGGAATCAAGAGAGATACCAACTAAGAGGGAAAAATACACAGACAAAATACAAATAGACACGGTTATAAATCTGTTTTCTTTACAGCTAAGTTCTGATCAACTTGAATTATTGAGGTTAGGCCTAGGCTTTGCTCCCAGTCAAATTTGATATATTGCAGACTATGATTTACGTCAATCGCCTCATTAGAAATATCACTTTAAAAAGCATTTGCTTCTAATACTTTTGAACAAGTATCCCAAAAAATACTATAGTTTCAAGTGTAATTGAAACACAGACATTCTCAGAGGCCTGTGATGTTATTAGTCTTCAAAACTTATACTCAGAATCATTACACGATCCAGGTTCTATAAACACTGCTGCCACCTTTAAGGACAAATCTACTTTCTATTCTATTCACAATAGGGGTACAATTATAGAAACTTTTCACTCTAGAGTGGAAAAAGACCTCCAGGAGCTTAATGAAAATCCTGAAAGGTTTACCCAAAATTTGCCTAAAAGGTTAAGAGATGCCATGAAACAATTACAACAAGATACTAACATAGTCATTCATCCGGCCGATAAAGGTGGCAGCATTGTAGTTATGAACCGTTCAGATTATGTGGCGGAAGCCTTGCGGCAACTAAATAATCATCATGAATATTCAGCACTTACCACTAATCCCACTATTAAATTTAGAAACAACTTATGGAGATTTTGGATGATGAAGTTGATCATGGGTTTCTAAACGAACAAACAGCAGCATTTCTAAATGTGCAACATCCTAAGATCCCCATGTTCCACCTGTTTCCAAAGGTACATAAGTCCCTTATAGACGTTAAGGCTGCCCTATCGTTAGTGGGGTAGATCCTCTTTTGGAAAGACTTTCGCTATGGCTTGATGCCATTTTACAGCCATTAGTCAATACCTTACCTTCCTATACTAGAGATACCAAGCATATCATTAATTTGCTGGCAGATGTAAAATGGGGGGATCACTTAGTATGGGTTACAATTGATGCTGTTTCCCTATACTCCTCCATACCTCCCATTAAAGGCATCAAGGCTGTTAAACTTTTTCTCAGACAACATATCGAATATACAATTGAATTTCAGATATTTATTATTCGGGTGTTAGAGTTCCTTCTCACACCAATTTATTTTGCTTTGAAGATAACTACTATCTACAGAAATGCGGCACTGCCATGGGGGCAAAATTCGCCCCCTCCTATGCAAATCTATATCTTGGCAGTTGGGAAACAGAAAGCATTTATGGAGATAGTAATCCCTACAGGTCACATATATATTTTTACAAAACATATATAGATGACCTGCTGTGTATCTGGTCTGGTCCCCCTGGTGAAATCCCAAATTTGTCTCCTGGTTAAACCAAAATGAACTAAACCTAATTTTCACGTTCATCTCAGAGGCCACCACCATTGATTATCTTGATCTGACATTAACTGGTAATTCAGACAGAACTATTTGTACTAAAGTCTACCGTAAACCTATCTCGGCCAACACACTCCTCCATGCCTCTAGCTGTCATCCTAAGAACACCTCCTATGCCGTAGCCAAGGGCCAATTTATGAGGTTAAAAAGAAACTGCAGCAAACAAGGGGATTACATACAGGAGGCGAAGTTGCTCGAGAACAGGTTAAAACAAAGACAGTATACCAAAAGCCATATAGAACAAGCTAAGCACAAGTAGGTTGTATTCCTAGGGAAAAATTAATACAAGATAAGGATAAAATACACAAAGAATTTAAAGGCATCCATTTTGTGACCAACTATAGTGCCCAATATTCAGATATTTGTAATATCGTGAAAAAACATTTCCCATTACTAGCGGCTGACGATAAACTTACAGATACAGTTAGGGAAGGTATCAGATGCTCTTACAAAAAATGTGCCACCTTAGCTTCCATCTTGTCCCCTACACAATTAAAACAGAGTACACAACACTCGAGTTCTTGGCTCAGACATTTGGCCATGTACAGATGTGGCCACAAGAAATGTAAGCCCTGCGACTACGCACAAATTAACACAAATTTTAGATCTACAGAAACGGTCCAGGTCTACCCCATTCAATCATGCCTCAATTGTACAAGTACTAATGTTATTTATCTCATTACCAGTACACTTTGTAATATCCAATATGTAGGACTTAAATCTAGGGATATCAACTCTAGGGTAAGAGAACACATATCTACATTTACTAGAGGCATAGCCACTACTCCATTAGTTAAACACTTTGCGACTAAACACAACAGCTGCCTAAACTCCTTCAGATGGACTGCCAATTGAAGACCAGACTCCCACAAGGTCTAAACTCCAAATTCGACCTTATAAACTATTGGGAGTAATCTAATTCTAATCCCGATACTCTTTGACACCTTAAAACATTCTAATAGTTCCGTGACTAGATTGTACTATATCCCTCCTGAATACATCCTAAATATATTGAGTATTGAGTTTCAAGTTGATCAGATATATTTCTACATCTTTATATTATAATTACAAATGTACACACACATAAGTACGTATACTCCTTTATTGAGATTTTCTATGCCAGAAAATTATACCTTTGCTGTACATTCAATGTTTAACTATAGATCATATCAGTTCATATTATAATATAAATGCTTTGTATGTATCAATGAAATCTTTATACCCCAAAACTCGGTACCATTTTATCTGTGCACAGCTCTGTCAAAGCTAGTAGCCATGTTCTAATTACATACAACTTTTCACACTTTGCATTATGCATACAATTAGTATTGACTTTACTCAGACAGTTTAGAAAATATACACTAACATTATTTGAAAACTATAGCAATATATTATAATATAGTATGTCAATGCATATAAGCAATAATAAGATCTAATTATTGTGTGTGAATTTTGTATTACAAATAACTCCTGATATTACAGTTCTGTCACCCTCTGTACTCCTATTTTGTTGTTTTTCACGTTGTTTTTTCATGTTTCTCATGTTGCTATTTGTAGCCATAGCAGTTAAAGGGACACTGTACCCAAATTTTTTCTTTCATGATTCAGATAGAGCATGCAATTTTAAGCATCTTTCTAATTTACTCCTATTGTCAAATTTTGTTTATTCTCTTGGTATCTATATTTGAAAAACAAGAATTTAAGTTTAGATGCCGGCCCATTTTTGGTGAACAACCTGGGTTGTCCTTGCTGATTCGACAGCACCAATAAACAAGTGCTGTCCATGGTTCTGAACCACAAATTGGCTGGCTCCTTAGCTTAGATGTCTTCTTTTTCAAATAAAGAAAGCAAGAGAACGAAGAAAAATTGATAATAGGAGTAAATTAGAAAGTTGCTTAAAATTGCTTGCTCTATATGAATCACAAAAGAAAAAATTTAGGTTCAGTGTCCCTTTAAGTGTTAATACAATGTATTTCAATATAAGCTAAAGTGGGCGTATAAATTTTGTAACTGAATAGGCTTTAAGTTGCACACCTGTGTGTAGCACCATAGGCTATGATTACGGCTCTCAGCCGAAACATGTAAGCCATTGGTGCTACGCTCACAAGCTCTCTCTACCCTTTTTATTGCACTGTTCACCCCGAGCATGTCACGCTCGATATTTTTAATGGATTGAATAAATAGATTTTTTAATTTCTACAAGTACTCCTGGGACTCTTTTCTACTTTTTCAATTAATGAAAAAGGTTTAGAGCTGTTATCTTGGCAAAACCAGGTAGCACAAAGTATTGACTAAAAGGGTGCCAATAATTGTGTGCACACATATAATACACATGTATGTATTACATAGAAACATAGATATTGACGGCAGATTAGAGCCATAGGCCCAGCAAGTCTGCCGATATTACCTAAAAGTATAAACTTATCTAGTACTAGTTCTTAGGATAGCCTTATGCTTGTCCCAGGCATTTTTAAAGTATTGATGTATTTATATATGTATATATGTATTTACAGACATATATACACAAATAAACACATATGTACACATATATAGAAATATATTTAAGTGCATTGGAGCCCTTGCAGTTAATTAGAGAGAAAGATGAAAAAGCATATTGTATGCAATATTAATTTTTAATAAAGGTTTTAACTATGTATTTATTGTAAATATTTCACATTCCAAAGTTCTGCACATAGGGGAATATGTTCCAAGTATTTATAACAAGATATATATTCATATATATATATATAATTAGAAATGTGTGTGCACTCTCACCATCCGTGTTAACCGCCAGGGTGCTGTAGCGTAATGTATAAAAGTTCAATTGGAATAAGCACTCACTGGTCTTCAGTCAACAGTGAAAATTCTTTATTACCAAAACTTGTAACAAGTTTTGGTAATAAAGAATTGTCACTGTTGACTGAAGACCAGTGAGTGCTTATTCCAATTGAACTTTTATATATATATATATATATATATATATATATATATTATATATATATTATATATATATATTATATATATATATATATATATATATATATATATACAGTATCTCACAAACATGAGTACACCCCTCACATTTTTGTAAATATTTTATTATATCTTTTCACGTGACAACACTGAAGAAATGACACTTTGCTATAATGTAAAGTAGTAAGTGTACAACCTGTATAACAGTGTAAATTTGCTGTCCCCTCAAAATAACTCAACACACAGTCATTAATGTCTAAACCGTTGGCAACAAAAGTGAGTACACCCCTAAGTGGAAATGTCCAAATTGGGCCCAATTAGCCATTTTCCCTCCTTGGTGTCATGTGACTCATTAGTGTTACAAGATCTCAGGTGTGAATGGGAAGCAGGTGTGTTAAATTTAATGTTATCTCTCTCACACTCTCTCCTACTGATCACTGGAAGTTCAACATGGCACCACATGGCAAAGAACTCTCTGAGAATCTGAAAAAAGAATTGTTGCTCTTCATAAAGATGGGTTAGGCTATAAGAAGATTGCCAAGACCCTGAAACTAAACTGCAGTTTGGTGGGCAAGTCCATACAGCGGTTTCACAGGACAGGTTCCACTCAGAACAGGCCACGCCATGGTCAAAGAAAGAAGTTGAGTGCACGTGCTCAGCGTCACATCCAGAGGTTGTCTTTGGGAAATAGATTTATGAGTCCCGCCAACATTTCTGCAGAGGTTGAAGGGATAGGGGGTCAGACTGTCAGTGCTCAGACCATACACCGCTCACTGCATCAAATTGGTCTTCATGGCTGTCGTCCTAGAAGGAAGCCTCTTCTAAAGATGATGCACAAGAAAGCCTGTAAACAGTTTGCTGAAGACAAGCAGACTAAGGACATGTATAACTGGAACCATGTCTTGTGGTCCAATGAGACCAAGATAAACTTATTTGGTTCAGATGGTGTCAAGCGTGTGTGGCCACAACCAGGTGAGGAGTACAAAGACAAGTATGTCTTGCCTACTGTCAAGCATGGTGGTGGGAGTGTCATGGTCCTTGCCTGCATAAGTGCTGCCGGCACTGGGCAGCTACAGTTCATTGAGGGAACCATGAATGCCAACATGTACTGTGACATACTGAAGCGGAGACTGAGCCACAGGGCAGTTTTCCAACATGATATCGACCCCAAACAAACCTCCAAGACGGCCACTACCTTGCTAAAGAAGCTGAGGGTAAAGGTGATGGACTGGCCAAGCATGTCTCCAGACCTAAAACCTATTGAGCATCTGTGGGGCATCCTCAAACGGAAGGTGGGGGAGCGCAAGGTCTCTAACATCCACCAGCTCTGTGATGTCGTGATGGAGGAGTGGAAGAGGACTCCAGTGGAAACCTGTGAAGCTCTGGTGAACTCCATGCCCAAGAGGGTTAAGGCAGTGCTGGAAAATAATGGTGGCCACACAAAATATTGACACTTTGGGCCCAATTTGGACATTTTCACTTAGGGGTGTACTCACTTTTGTTGCCAACAGTTTACACATTAATGGCTGTGTGTTGAGTTATTTTAAGGGGGCAGAAAATTTACACTGTTATACAGGCTGAACACTCACTACTTTATATTGTAGCAAAGTATCATTTCTTCAGTGTTGTCACATGAAAAGATATAATAAAATATTTACAAAAATGTGAGATACTGTATATATTATATATGTATATATCTATACCTATATCTAAGCATGTATATATAAATAGGTATGCACTGTATATATTGTCTCAAAAACAATCAGATATACGTTTATATAAGTTTTATGGGTTTCACTGGTTCCCTCTTTTGTAAAAATGCTCCATATCTTCCTGTTTATTTTTGCTACCTCTTGTCACAGACATTCACACTTGCACACCCAAGTAGCACAATCATATAGGTTACACATAGAATGCATTAGCGAATTATTGTTGTTTTAACCTAGACTGGGTGAAATCAGAACAATATAATCTCTTATAATATGATGGAAATGACAAAACAAAATTAACTAGGGAATTTAAATCCCTGACTTTAATTATCTGTTGCAAGCAATGGGCTAAAGCGGCAGCATACATTTTATACACTGTATACGGAGTGATCAGCAACATGTCTAGGAGGAAAAAACCTACTGTACACTGTTCCTTTATAGGGACAGTATACTGTAAAACTGGATTCCCCTTAATGGGTTTCTAGGGACTTGTTATACCAGCTGAAGAGTATAAAATCAATGTGAAACTGTTCCTTTAGGTTTATTTTGACTATGAACTAGCTGGTTTTGCTCTTTGGAATCAAAGAGCTTGCAGGTATATCAATGCTAATTACATTATCATTTTTATACACACACACAAAGCCTCCTAATGTTATCTATCGGCTAGATTACGAGTTGTGCGTTAGGCTGAAAAAGCAGCGTTAACAGGTCCTAACACTGCTTTTTCACTACCGCTGCTATTACGAGTCTTGCAGCCTTAGGGGCAGCGCACACTTCTTTGGCCTTACCGCAAAACGACTTACGTAAACTTCATAAACAATTTTTTCTATGGGACTTCCATAGCGCTGGTATTACGAGTATGTCCTGGGAGGCCAAAAAGTGAGCGGTACACTCTCTACCTCCAAGATCCGTAACGCATTTTAAAGTCAGTAGTTAAGAGTTTTATGGTACATTGGCTGATTGGAACAGCCAATAGAATGCAAGCTCAATCCTATTGGCTGATTGCTTCAGCCAACAGGATTTTTTTTACCTTCATTCCGATCAGCCAATCGGAATCTAAGGGACGCTATTTTGGATGACGTCACTTAAAGGTACCTTCATTTAGTAAGAAGACTCCGGATGAAGAGGATGCTCTGCGTCGGATGTCTTGAAGATGAAGCCGCTCCGCGTCGGATGGATGAAAATAGAAGATGCCGTCTGGATGAAGACTTCTGCCCATCTGGAGGACCACTTCGCCCGGCTTGGATGAAGACTTCTCCCGGCTTCGTTGAGGACTTCGGCCCAGTTGGATGAAGACTTCTACCGCTTCCTTGAGGATGGATGTCTGGTCTTCAGAACAGTAAGTAGATCTTCAGGGGGTTAGGGTTAGGTTTTTTAAGGGTGCATTGGGTGGGTTTTATTTTTAGGTTAGGGCTTTGGGCCGCAAAAGAGCTAACTGCCCTTTTAAGGGTAATGCCCATCCAAATGCCCTTTTCAGGGCAATGGGAAGCTTAGGTTTTTTTAGTTAGGTTTTTATTTGGGGGGTTTGTTGTGTGGGTGGTGGGTTTTACTGTTGGAAGGTGTTTGTTTTATATTTTACAGGTTAAAGAGCTGATTATTTTGGGGCAATGCCTCGCAAAAGGCCCTTTTAAGGGCTATTGATAGTTTAGTTTAGGCTAGGGTTTTTTTTTATTTTGGGGGCTTTTTTTATTTTGATAGGGCTATAAGATTAGGTGTAATTAGTTTAAATATCTTGTAATTTGTTTATTATTTTCTGTAATTTAGTGGGTTTTTTTGTACTTTAGCTAACTGTATTTAATTTATTTAATTGTATTTAATTTAGGTCACTTACGGCTAGATTTAGAGTTTTGTCGGTAAGGACCCGCGTAGCTAACGTTGGCTTTTTTCTGGCCACACCATAAAAATAACTCTGGTATTGAGAGTCCACAGAATGTCAGCGTTAGGCTCCAAAAAAGGAGCGTAGAGCATATTTAACGCAACTGCAACTCTCGATACCAGAGTTGCTTACGGACGCGGCCAGCCTCAAAAACGTGCTCGTGCACAATTCCCCCATAGAAAACAATGGGGCTGTTTGAGCTGAAAAAAAACCTAACACCTGCAAAAAAGCCGCGTTCAGCTCCTAACGCAGCCCCATTGTTTGCTATGGGGAAACACTTCCTACGTCTGCACCTAACACCCTAACATGTACCCTGAGTCTAAACACCCCTAACCTTACACTTATTAACCCCTAATCTGCCGCCCCCGCTATCGCTAACCCCTGCATTTTATTATTAACCCCTAATCTGCCGCTCCGTACACCGCCGCTACTTACATTATCCCTATGTACCCCTAATCTGCTGCCGTAACATCGCTGACCCCTATATTATATTTATTAACCCCTAATCTGCCCCCCACAATGTCGCCTCCACCTGCCTACACTTATTAACCCCTAATCTGCCGACCGGACCGCACCGCTATTATTATAAAGTTATTAACCCCTAATCCGCCTCACTAACCCTATAATAAATAGTATTAACCCCTAATCTGCCCTCCCTAATATCGCCGACACCTAACTTCAATTATTAACCCCTAATCTGCCGACTGGAGCTCACCGCTATTCTAATAAATGTATTAACCCCTAAAGCTAAGTCTAACCCTAACACTAACACCCCTAAGTTAAATATAATTTTAATCTAACGAAATTAATTAACTCTTATTAAATAAATTATTCCTATTTAAAGATAAATACTTACCTGTAAAATAAATCCTAATATAGCTACAATATAAATTATAATTATATTATAGCTATTTTAGGATTAATATTTATTTTACAGGTAACTTTGTATTTATTTTAACCAGGTACAATAGCTATTAAATAGTTAAGAACTATTTAATAGCTAAAATAGTTAAAATAATTACAAAATTACCTGTAAAATAAATCCTAACCTAAGTTACAATTAAACCTAACATTACACTATCAATAAATAAATTAAATACAATACCTACAAATAACTACAATGAAATAAACTATCTAAAGTACAAAAAATAAAAAAGAACTAAGTTACAAAAAATAAAAAAATATTTACAAACATAAGAAAAATATTACAACAATTTTAAACTAATTAACCTACTCTAAGCCCCCTAATAAAATAACAAAGCCCGCCAAAATAAAAAAATGCCCTACCCTATTCTAAATTACTAAAGTTCAAAGCTCTTTTACCTTACCAGCCCTGAACAGGGCCCTTTGCGGGGCATGCCCCAAGAAGTTCAGCTCTTTTGCCTGTAAAAAAAAATATACAATACCCCCCCCCAACATTACAACCCACCACCCACATACCCCTAATCTAACCCAAACCCCCCTTAAATAAACCTAACACTAAGCCCTGAAGATCTTCCTACCTTATCTTCACCATACCAGGTTCACCGATCGATCCAGAAGAGCTCCTCCGATGTACTGATCCAATCCCAAGCGTGGGGCTGAAGAGGTCCATGATCCGGCTGAAGTCATCATCCAAGCGGGAGCTGAAGAAGGCCATGATCCGGCTGAAGTCTTCATCCAAGCGGGAGCTGAAGAGGTCCATGATCCGGATGAAGTCTTCTATCAACGGCATCTTCAATCTTCTTTCTTCGGGAGCCATCATCTTCCATCCGACGCGGAACATCCTCTTCTCCCGACGCCTACTAGCCAAATGACGGTTCCTTTAAATGACGTCATCCAAGATGGCGTCCCTCGAATTCCGATTGGCTGATAGGATTCTATCAGCCAATCGTAATTAAGGTAGGAATATTCTGATTGGCTGATGGAATCAGCCAATCAGAATCAAGTTCAATCCGATTGGCTGATCCAATCAGCCAATCGGATTGAACTTGATTCTGATTGGCTGATTCCATCAGCCAATCAGAATATTCCTACCTTAATTCCGATTGGCTGATAGAATCCCATCAGCCAATCGGAATTTGACGGACGCCATCTTGGATGACGTCATTTAAAGGAACCGTCATTCGTCGTTCAGTCGTCGGCCAGGATGGATGTTCCGCGTCGGAGGTCTTCAGGATCCTGCCGCTCCGCTCCGGATGGATGACGATAGAAGATCCCGCTTGGATGAAGACTTCAATCGGATGGAAGACCTCTTCTGCCCCGCTTGGATGAAGACTTCTACCGGATGGAGGACCTCTTTTTGCTCCGCTTGGATGAAGAATTTGGCTCGGCTGGGTGAAGACGACTCAAGATAGGGAGATCTTCAGGGGCTTAGTGTTAGGTTTATTTAAGGGGGGTTTGGGTTAGATTAGGGGTATGTGGGTGGTGGGTTGTAATGTTGGGGGGGGTATTGTATGTTTTTTTTTACAGGCAAAAGAGCTGAACTTCTTGGGGCATGCCCGCAAAGGGCCCTGTTCAGGGCTGGTAAGGTAAAAGAGCTTTGAACTTTAGTAATCTAGAATAGGGTAGGGAATTTTTTTATTTTGGGGGGCTTTGTTATTTTATTAGGGGGCTTAGAGTAGGTGTAATTAGTTTAAAATTGTTGTAATATTTTTCTTATGTTTGTAAATATTTTTTTATTTTTTGTAACTTAGTTCTTTTTTATTTTTTGTACTTTAGTTAGTTTATTTCATTGTAGTTATTTGTAGGTATTGTATTTAATTAATGTATTGATAGTGTAGTGTTAGGTTTAATTGTAGGTAATTGTAGGTATTTTATTTAATTAATTTATTGATAGTGTAGTGTTAGGTTTAATTGTAACTTAGGTTAGGATTTATTTTACAAGTAATTTTGTAATTATTTTAACTAATTTATTTAATAAGAGTTAATTTATTTTGTTAGATTTAAATTATATTTAACTTAGGGGGGTGTTAGTGTTAGGGTTAGACTTAGCTTTAGGGGTTAATACATTTATTAGAATAGCGGTGAGCTCCAGTCGGCAGATTAGGGGTTAATAATTGAAGTTAGGTGTCGGCGATGTTAGGGAGGGCAGATTAGGGTTAATACTATTTATTATAGGGTTATTGAGGCGGGAGTGAGGCGGATTAGGGTTAATACATTTATTATAGTATCGCTCAGGTCCGGTCGGTAGATTAGCGGTTAATAAGTGTAGCTAGGTGGAGGCGACGTTGGGGGCGGAAGATTAGGGGTTAATAAATATAATATAGGGGTCGGCGGTGTTAGGGGCAGCAGATTAGGGGTACATAGGGATAATGTAAGTAGCGGCGGTGTATGGAGCGGCAGATTAGGGGTTAAAAAAATTATGCAGCGGTCAGCGATAGCGGGGGCGGCAGATTAGGGGTTAATAAGTGTAAGGTTAGGGGTGTTTAGACTCGGGGTACATGTTAGAGTGTTAGGTGCAGACGTAGGAAGTGTTTCCCCATAGCAAACAATGGGGCTGCGTTAGGAGCTGAACGCGGCTTTTTTGCAGGTGTTAGGTTTTTTTTCAGCTCAAACAGCCCCATTGTTTTCTATGGGGGAATCGTGCACGAGCACGTTTTTGAAGCTGGCCGCGTCCGTAAGCAACTCTGGTATCGAGAGTTGAAGTTGCGTTAAATATGCTCTACGCTCCTTTTTTTGGAGCCTAACGCAGCCATTCTGTGAACTCTCAATACCAGAGTTATTTAAAAGGTGCGGCCAGAAAAAAGCCAGCGTTAGCTACGCGGGTCGTTACCGACAAAACTCTAAATCTAGCCGTAAGTCTCTTTTAAAAGTGTGTGTAGAAAGAAAAATACCAAATATAGAAAAATGGTAATAGCGTGCGCCTGAGGTATGTGTCAAAAAACAAAACACCAAAAAATGCGTGAAAATAAAAGACTAATCAAATTACAAACTCAAATTAATTGGTCTTCAAATAGTGTAGTGCAGTGCTGTTTCTAAAATAGTTAAACAGTGTCACTTAGTGAAATAACTGAAGTGAAACAGT
The DNA here is from genome assembly GCF_027579735.1 of Bombina bombina. Classification (NCBI taxonomy): domain Eukaryota; kingdom Metazoa; phylum Chordata; class Amphibia; order Anura; family Bombinatoridae; genus Bombina; species Bombina bombina. Next base: position 1,014,800,718 of record NC_069503.1, read on the forward strand.
GTCGATTGTTTGTATATAAAACAACCCTATTCTATAACAATGTATATGTGTGTATATACCTTGTGCAAAGTGACCAAATAAAACAATTAGAAAACGACGATGGTGAATAAACAACTGTGGATAAAACAAATTTAGCGTATATAATCTCTATAGTATAAACTCTAAAACATGTAAAAAAGAGAGAGGCTTATCGTGAATAAGTCCCAGAAGTGGTGATAAGTTGAACACTGGAGACTGGAAACGGAGGTGTTTCTAAAGTCAAATACTGAAGGTCTTTATCGTCTCAGTAGAAGTATTCAGAGGAAAGGAATATTTGAAGAGCAAACGGCAGCTGGTCTTGGCGGTGTCTGATCAGGACCCAAAATCTAGAAGTAGTAAGAAAGAAGACAGCGCCTCATTGTGCAAGTAGGTCTTGAATATAAAATTCACAGTGGAAGTGGAGAAAAAGGAATATACTCACAAGAGTATTGGCACCCTTGTTGAAAGTGGTGCGAATAGGCGGGCTGACGTTTTTACAGCAGTCAGTACGCTGTGCCGGATGGCATCCGAGATCTTTAGTGGACGGCTGTGGGCTCTCCTCAGTAATTCGAATCCAAATCCTGTGTAGCTGTGCTGCCGGAAAAGTCAGCGTGCAGCCGCTCCCTGCATGCAATCAATGCTGCAAACTGGAAAATGAGCAATGATCCTATGCAGAGCTGATTTCGATAAAAACTCTGCTAGTATAAAATTGGCTTGGCAGGCAACCATAAAAAAGCCACAAAATACAAGGCTTCATATAAAAGAATAAGAAACACTTTATTGTGATGAGCTTTAACGCGTTTCTCGGCCACAAGCTCCTGGCCGTTTCATCAGAAAAGGTATATGACACAAATAGTACAACACATTTAAAAAGCCAGCCAAGCAGAATGATTGGTCACGTCAGACCAATCACAAACAATGATCGGATACACCAACACAATTTTTAAACTGTAATGGTACAAGCAGTGTATAAAATGCAGTCTGTATCTAAAAACTATGTAATAGTTACAAATTATGTCCGGCCCTAAGTAATTGTTACAAGTTGTATCCGGCACTAAGTAACAAAATCTCGATCCTAAAAGGTATATTATAAAACACTTCCAAGAGCATGTACGATGTTTGATAAAAGTAGAATATAGAATATATCATATCTTTTTTTTAAAAGAAAATGTTAGTAAAATCAAATTATGTAAGTGTTTGATAAACACCTGCAAGGTAGTTAAAAACCAAGCTATACAAATGTTTAGTCAAGTGGACTATAAGATATATCTAGTCTTCTCTTTATACTGGTAGGATCCAGTTGTATCTTTATGTACTTTCTGTTACGTGTATGTTAGAGGCAACTATATAAGCCTTCAAATAATCGACTATATATGCACGTATATGTCTCATAAAAATGTTGTTCTGATCTATCTATTATAACATGTTAGTATGGGATGGGACATTTTTTCTTTTCAAAGATATGGGAGGGGACATTTTTTTCTCTTTTCAAAGATGCATCAGGGGAACAGGTGAGCATTAATTCATAAGTGCCGTATTAGAAATCCCAGTATATCAGGGATTGTATAGTATGTTCCGAGTGCAATCTGTTCTAGCTATATTGCTATATGTATGTATAAAGGAAATTGTATATTAGCCTTAGATGAAAATGATGAATTTAGATTTTGTTAATGTAAATAATTCATGTTTCTAATGTAACATGATATAAAAATTCACTCTCATAATTGTAAATCCCGAATAGTAATGTGCGTGGTTGTAAGTGTGAAAAAATGATTAATGGGGAAGACAGCCTAAATGAAGACAGCTAAATTTAGGTTTGAGACAATCTAACTGAAAGCAGCTAAATCTAGGTTTGAGTTCAGACCTAATGGGTGTAAAGTTTTCAGTTTGTGGATCCAAAAAGTTTCCCGGATCCTTAGCTGGATAATTCTATTATAGTCTGTCGAGGGTAAATATGATCAATAGGATAGAATTTAAAAATATCAGGATTTCCCTTGTGTTTATTTAAACAATGTTCCGGAATACTATGTTTGATCTTTTTTTTGGGGCAATTTTTACAGTTGCGCCAATGCTCCCAGCGCACCTTGGCCTTCCTAGAGGTACGGCCAACATACTGTATCCCACAGCAACACTCCAAAACATATACTACATAGGTAGAGTTGCAGTTCATAAATCTATTGATGTTAAAAACTTCCCCACTTATGGGACTGGAAGGTCTTTCGCCCAGAAGTTATAAATTTACATGTATTGCACTTTTTTGTCCACACTTATAAATTCCTACTCTTTTGGAAAGAGGAGAAAAAAAAGATGTAGGGGAGAAATTTTTTGTTGTTTGTTCGTGGATTGTGGGTTGGATAAAATGTGTTTGACCTTTTTACTAGGTGCCAACTTACTCCTAAGTGTTGGTGCTCTAGTGTATACAATTTTTGGGTATTCACCCAAAAGGGTCCTCAAAACAGGGTCCTCCTAATAATATGCCAGTGTTTATTAATAGTCTTCTGAATCTGCATGTGGTTTGAATTATATTGTGTTATAAACAGTGGTTCTGAGGAATAGTTATCTTCTTTGTTTTTATTTGGTTTGTCCTTATTCACAATTTCTCCCTATCTAAATCTCTAACTTTGCTCAAACAATTATCTAAAAGGTCTGGAGGATAGCCTTTTTCAATAAATCTCTCATATATTATATACTTTGTTCTTCAAAAGAATTGGAATCTGAACAGTTACGTTTAATCCTTTCAAACTGACTATATGGTATATTAGATAACCATTTTTTATGATGGTTGCTCGTGTAATCTAAATAACTATTACTATCAACTTTCTTGAAAAATGTTTTGGAGCAGAGATTGCCGTCATGTCCCAACTTAAGTCAGGTCTAAAAAATCTATCGTTTCTGAATTGATGTTTGCTGTAAAAGTTAGGCCCATATTATTGTTGTTCATGGATTCTGTGAATATATGTGCTGATGTCTGGTCGCCCTTCCAAATAAAAATCAAATCATCTATGTAACGGCCATAGTGCACCAGATTCGCCCCTGCTGAGGAATTATAGATGTAAAGTTCCTCATAAATGCCCATAAAAAGATTGGCAAAGCTAGGGGCGAATCTGGTGCCCATGGCCGTCCCTTTTATCTGTAAATAATATACGTCTTGATAAATAAAATAGTTATGTTTAAGAATAAACTCAATACACTCCAAAACAAACTCTTTCTGTATTTTTGGCATATATAATCACGATTCAAAAAGGTAGCTGATGCTTGAAGACCTAGTTGGTGTGTTATGTTTGAATATAATGCACTAACGTCACAAGTGATCCATATGAGGTCACCTGTTGTGTTTTTAATGTTCTTAATTTTATTTAGTAGGTCTGTGCCATCCTTAATGTATGAAGGAAGGCCTAAGACATACTTCTGCAAAATAATATCAACATAATAGGATAAATTATAAGTGAGATTATCAATACCAGCAATGATAGGGCGACCGGGTGGGTTAATTAAACTTTTATGAATTTTTGGTAAGTGATATAGTGGGCTACACTTGGGTTACTAACTTTCAAAAAACTGAATTCATTTTTGTTGAGAATGTTATTTGCAGATCCTTTGTTAATTAGAGATTGATAGAGTATAAGAAATTGTGCAGTAGGTGTATGATAGAATTTTGTAATATTCAGTGTCTTTTAAAATTCTGTCTGCTTCTTTCAAATATTCTGTCAGATCCTGAATAATAATCCCTCCCCCCTTGTCGGCGTCACGGATTATAATGTTGGGATTGTTTGCGAGGGACTGTATTGCTAGGTTGTCACTCTGTCTTTTATAGAAGCTCTTTTTGGAGTTCTTCTTTTTGATTTTTTCAAAGTCCTCCAGAACTAAGTTCTGGAACACTTCTATATAATGATTGTGCCCGGGAGGGGAGAAAGAAGATTTTGTCTTTACATTAGTATGTATTTACCCTCATATAAATGTGTTGTAAAATTATCAACAGTGCTATATATGGTGGGAGTTTTGTTTCCATAATCCATAGTGTCAGTGAGAATACACACTGTGTTTTCTTCTTCTGGATTATGTTTTTTTATGTTCTTTTGTGCAAAGTATTTTTGAAGTGCTAGTTTTCTAGTGAAGCGATTAAGATCAACAAATAGTTAAAATTATTATGTGGGTTGGGTGGGCAAAAGGAGAGACCCTGTTTTAGGACCCTTTTTTCATGACTTGTGAGGTTATGGGATGACAGGTTAAATATACCCTTTTCTAGTTGTGATTCTTTTTTCTTGGTGGTAAGGCCTCGGCCTCTTGACCCTCTTGGTCTGTGTGAAATGGTCTTTTTCTGTTGTTGTAATTTTGTTCGTCTGGGGGATTTTTTCCAAATTTTGGAGCATTCCCTAAAAAAGGAGATGTGACTGCCAGATTGGAATCGTTTCTGGTATGTCTCTGTGAACACATTGTCATCAGATGTGGAGGCTAATGGGGCGAACCTGTTACTATATTGACAATTGTTATAGGAGGCCTTTTGTGTTCCTGTTCCCCAATTCTATTTCTGGATGGGCTATTTGTTCTAAGTCAGGATGGTGTGGTCTGTGTTCCCATCCCCTATGATTATTCGAGTCTCTTCCCCCTTATTATATCTAGGAATCTTGGTGTTTCGTATTCCTATTATAGCTGTCTCGTCTGGAATATTGGTCATACTGAGTAAATTGTCTCGTCTGTATGTTGGTCATACTGAGTAAGATTGTCGTCTGTGATGTTGGTCATATTGATTGAAATGATCAGACCTGTGTTGTCTGAAATTATCTCCCCTGTACTGCTGTTCATGTTGATTAAAATTATCTGATCTATGTTGTCTGTTCCAGGAATCATTTCGGTTAGATCTATACCATTGTAATGGAATTGTCTATTCCCTGATCCTTGTCTGGTGTGAGAGTGTTGCTGATGATAATATGATTGGTGATGTATCTATTTTGTGAGTGTGGATGGTGTATTCTTGTCGTCTAGATTGTCTAGAATTAGAATAATATGTGTCTGTATTTGTTGTTTGAAAGATTATTATTGTTTTGTTGTGTAACTTTATTGTGAGATAATTGTATCTCTCTGTCCCCTGATGCATTTTCTAATGTCTCTGAGTTACTTCTGGAATTGCCTGTGTTTGTCTGTTATAAGTGTAAACTTGATTTTTTAAGTAATCATTGTTATCCCTATCCAGCTTCTTCTTTTTAGATTGAACTAATCCTCTTGGAATTTATCAGTGCGTTCATACATTCTCTTTAGGAGTCGTTCGTAATCAGGGTTCTCTAAATATTTTGTTAAATCTGCTTGAATTTTTTCAATATTTTCACTACATTTGTCTGATAGAAGCGTCTATGTTCAATCAAAATTTTCATCAGATCAAAAGCACAATCATCTAGGATCTTATACCATTTCTCTAAGAGTTCAGTGTCTTCCTTAAAAGAGCAGTGTTTTAGGACCCGTAAGCCTCTAGGGATCTGTTTCATTTCAAGATATTTTTCTAAGGTCGTGAGATCCCACCAGTGTCGGTGTTCTTTGAGAATTTCATCCTCCAACATATGGAAAAGATCCCTCATAGAGTGGCCATATTGGGATCTGTTTCCATAGTATTGGAGCATGTTTGTCCTATTAATTATAAGTGGATCTTTTTTTGTTTCTTTCCTCTTTGGATTGCATTCTATTGCTGAATGGAATTTTATATATCAAACTTGGTAGGAATATGCCTGGGTGTGTGTAAAAATATATGTGTGGTGGTGAGAAGGCTGCACTGCTATAGATGATCTTAAAGTACACAGAAAAATACCAAATATAAAAATGGTAATAGCGTGCGCCTGAGGTATGTGTCAAAAAACAAAACACCAAAAAAATGGCGTGAAAATAAAAGACAGAACAAATTACAAACTCAAATTAATTGGTCTTCAAATAGTGTAGTGCAGTGCTGTTTCTAAAATAGTAAACAGTGTCACTTAGTGAAATAACTGAAGTGAAACAGTGTCGATTGTTTGTATATAAAACAACCCTATTCTATAACAATGTATATGTGTGTATATACCTTGTGCAAAGTGACCAAATAAAACAATTAAAAAACGACGATGGTGAATAAACAACTGTGAATAAAACAAATTTAGCATATATAATCTCTATAGTATAAACTCTAAAACATGTAAAAAAGAGAGGGCTTATCGTGAATAAGTCCCAGAAGTGGTGATATAAGTTGAACACTGGAGACTGGAAACGGAGATGTTTCTAAAGTCAAATACTGAAGGTCTTTATCGTCTCAGTAGAAGTATTCAGAGGAAAGGAATATTTGAAGAGCAAACGGCAGCTGGTCTTGGCGGTGTCTGATCAGGACCCAAAATCTAGAAGTAGTAAGAAAGAAGACAGCGCCTCATTGTGCAAGTAGGTCTTGAATATAAAATTCACAGTGGAAGTGGAAAAAAGGAAGTATACTCACAAGAGTATTGGCACCCTTGTTGAAAGTGGTGCGAATAGGCGGGCTGACGTTTTTACAGCAGTCAGTACGCTATACCGGATGGCATCCGAGATCTTTAGTGGACGGCTGTGGGCTCTCCTCAGTAATTCGAATCCAAATCCTGTGTAGCTGTGCTGCCGGAAAAGTCAGCGTGCAGCCGCTCCCTGCATGCAATCAATGCTGCAAACTGGAAAATGAGCAAATGATCCTATGCAGAGCTGATTTAGATAAAAAACTCTGTTAATTGTAAATTGGCTTGGCAGGCAACCATAAAAAAGCCACAAAATACAAGGCTTCATATAAAAGAATAAGAAACACTTTATTGTGATGAGCTTTAACGCGTTTCTCGGCCACAAGCTCCTGGCCGTTTCATCAGAAAAGGTATATGATTTATGAACATCAATAGATTTATGAACTGCAACTCTAGGGGGGTAGTTATCAAGCCGTCAACCTCAAATACGCTGGAATTCCGCAGCGTATTTGTGGCGAGGCTGATTCGCCTTAGTTATCAAAGGCTCGAGACCGGCAAAAGTAGAATTTTGTGACGTAAGCTTCGATCCGCCGGACTCAGTCCAACACATATCGATTCTTACGTCACTCCAGATGTTCCGCACACAAGTGCGGCACATTCTCACTACTTTTGCTAGCTATCAAAAAACTAGCAGGTACGCTCGGCACTTTTACGGCCCAGCGTACCTGGTTTTCAATCCGCCACCCCTGGAGGCGGCGGATCCCATAGGAATCAATGGGAGTCTGACCATAGCGAAAGTACAAGTTCGCTGCTGACAGACATCCCATTGATTTCTATGGGAGCTGTCTACACCTAACACCCTAACATGTACCCCGAGTCTAAACACCACTAATCTGACCCCCCTACACCGCCGCAACTAAATAAAGTTATTACCCCCTAAACCGCCGCTCCCGGAGCCCACCGCAAGTACTCTATACATATTAACCCCTAAACCGCCGCTCCCGGAGCCCACCGCAACTATAATAAATGTATTAACCCCTAAACCGCCGCTCCCTGAACCCGCCGCAACCTATATTAAATGTATTAACCCCTAATCTGCCCCCTTACACCGTCACCACCTATAATAAATTTATTAACCCCTATCCTGCCCCCCACTACGCCGCCGCCACTGTAATAAAATTATTAACCCCTAAACCTAAGTCTAACCCTAACCCTAACGCCCCTAACTTAAATATTAATTAAATACATCTAAATAAATTAACTCTTATTAACTAAATGAATCCTATTTAAAACTAAATACTTACCTTTAAAATAAACCCTAATATAGCTACAATATAAATAATAATTATATTCTAGCTATCTTAGGATTTATTTTTATTTTACAGGTACCTTTCAATTTATTTTAACCATGTACAATAGCTATTAAATAGTTATTAACTATTTAATAGCTTACCTAGCTAAAATAAAGAGAAATGTACCTGTGAAATAAATCCTAACCTAAGTTACAATTACACCTAACACTACACTATACTTTAATAAATTATTCCTATTTAAAAATAAATACTTACCTGTAAAATAAACCCTAAGATAGCTACAATGTAATTAATACTTATATTATAGCTATCTTAGGATTTATATTTAGTTTACAGGTAACTTTGTATTTATTTTAGCTAGTTAGAATAGTTATTAAATAGTTATTAACTATTTAATAACTACCTAGCTAAAAGAAATACAAAATTACCTGTAAAATAAATCCTAACTTAAGTTACAATTAAACCTAATACTACACTATCATTAAATTAATTAAATAAACTACCTACAAATAACTACAATGAAATACAATTACATAAACTAACTAAAGTACAAAAAATAAAAAAGCTAAGTTACAAAAAATAAAAAATTAAGTTACAAACATGTTCAAAATATTACAACAATTTTAAGCTACTTACACCTAATCTAAGCCCCCTAATAAAATAACAAACCCCCCAAAATAAAAAAAATCCCTACCCTATTCTAAATTACATAAATTTCAAAGCTCTTTTACCTTACCAGCCCTTAAAAGGGCCATTTGTGGGGGCATGCCCCAAAAAGTTCAGCTCTTTTGCCTGTAAAAGAAAAATACAACCCCCCCCCCCAACATTAAAACCCACCACTCACATACCCCTAATCTAACCCAAACCCCCTTACAAAAACCTAACACTAATCCCCTGAAGATCATCCTACCTTGAGTCGTCTTCACTCAGCCGAGCCACCGATGGAACTGAAGAGGACATCCAGAGCGGAAGAAGTTAATCCTCCAAGCGGCGCTGAAGAAATCTTCCATCCGATGAAGTCATCATCCAGGCGGCGCTGAAGAAGTCTTCGATCCGGCCGATGTCATCTTCAAAGAGGCGCTGAAGAGGTCTTCTATCCGGGCGAAGTCATCTTCCAAGCCGGGTCTTGAATCTTCCTTCCGCCGACGCGGAACCACCTTCTTCACCGACGGACTACGACGAATGACGGCTCCTTTAAGGGACGTCATCCAAGATGGCGTCCCCTCAATTCCGATTGGCTGATAGGATTCTATCAGCCAATCGGAATTAAGGTAGGAAAAATCTGATTGGCTGATGGAATCAGCCAATCAGATTGAGCTCGCATTCTATTGGCTGTTCCGATCAGCCAATAGAATGCGAGCTCAATCTGATTGGCTGATTGGATCAGCCAATCGGATTGAACTTGAATCTGATTGGCTGATTCCATCAGCCAATCAGATTTTCCTACCTTAATTCCGATTGGCTGATAGAATCCTATCAGCCAATCGGAATTGAGGGGACGCCATCTTGGATGACGTCCCTTAAAGGAGCCGTCATTCGTCGTAGTCCGTCGGTGAAGAAGGTGGTTCCGCGTCGGCGGAAGGAAGATTCAAGACCCGGCTTGGAAGATGACTTCGCCCGGATAGAAGACCTCTTCAGCGCCTCTTTGAAGATGACATCGGCCGGATCGAAGACTTCTTCAGCGCCGCCTGGATGATGACTTCATCGGATGGAAGATTTCTTCAGCGCCGCTTGGAGGATTAACTTCTTCCGCTCCGGATGTCCTCTTCAGTTCCATCGGTGGCTCGGCTGAGTGAAGACGACTCAAGGTAGGATGATCTTCAGGGGATTAGTGTTAGGTTTTTGTAAGGGGGGTTTGGGTTAGATTAGGGGTATGTGGGTGGTGGGTTTTAATGTTGGGGGGGGGGTTGTATTTTTCTTTTACAGGCAAAAGAGCTGAACTTTTTGGGGCATGCCCCCACAAATGGCCCTTTTAAGGGCTGGTAAGGTAACAGAGCTTTGAAATTTATGTAATTTAGACTCGGGTAGGGATTTTTTTTCTTTTGGGGGGCTTTGTTATTTTATTAGGGGGCTTAGATTAGGTGTAAGTAGCTTAAAATTGTTGTAATATTTTGAACATGTTTGTAACTTAATTTTTTATTTTTTGTAACTTAGCTTTTTTTATTTTTTGTACTTTAGTTAGTTTATGTAATTGTATTTCATTGTAGTTATTTGTAGGTAGTTTATTTAGTTAATTTAATGATAGTGTAGTATTAGGTTTAATTGTAACTTAGGTTAGGATTTATTTTACAGGTAATTTTGTATTTCTTTTAGCTAGGTAGTTATTAAATAGTTAATAACTATTTAATAACTATTCTAACTAGCTAAAATAAATACAAAGTTACCTGTAAAATAAATATAAATCCTAAGATAGCTATAATATAATTATTAATTATATTGTAGCTATCTTAGGGTTTATTTTACAGGTAAGTATTTAGTTTTAAATAGGAATAATTTATTAAAGTATAGTGTAGTGTTAGGTGTAATTGTAACTTAGGTTAGTTTTTATTTTACAGGTTAATTTCAGTTTATTTTAGCTAGGTAAGCTATTAAATAGTTAATAACTATTTAATAGTTATTGTACATGGTTAAAATAAATTGAAAGGTACCTGTAAAATAAATATAAATCCTAAGATAGCTAGAATATAATTATTATTTATATTGTAGCTATATTAGGGTTTATTTTATAAGTAAGTATTTAGTTTTAAATAGGATTCATTTAGTTAATAAGAGTTAATTTATTTAGATGTATTTAATTAATATTTAAGTTAGGGGGGCGTTAGGGTTAGGGTTAGACTTAGGTTTAGGGGTTAATCATTTTATTACAGTGGCGGCGGCGTAGTGGGGGGCAGGATAGGGGTTAATAAATTTATTATAGGTTGCGGCGGGTTCATGGAGCGGCGGTTTAGGGGTTAAACTATTTATTTAGTTGCGGAGAGGTGCGGGATCAGCAGGATAGGGGTTAATAATTTTATAATAGAGGGCGACGGTATAGGGGGGGCAGGATAGGGGTTACTAGGTATAATGTAGGTGGCAGCGGTGTCCGGGAGCGGCGGTTTAGGGGTTAATACATTTATAAGACTTGCGGCGGGGTCTAGGAGCGGCGGTTTAGGGGTTAATACATTTATAAGACTTGCGGCGGGGTCTAGGAGCGGCGGTTTAGGGGTTAGTAACTTTATTTAGTTGCGGGGGCCTCCGGGGGCGCCGGTTATAGGGGGTAGAACAGTGTAGTTTAGTGTGAGTGCTTAGTGACAGGCTAGCAATAAAGCTGGGAAAAAGCCGAAGGGCAGCGAGATCGGATGAGTGATAACTCTCACAGTCCGCTGCTCATCGCCCCGCGGCTTTTTGACAGCTTTATTTGATAACTTAGGCGAACGTATTCAAGGTCCGCGGCGGCGAAGGTAGGCGAGCTTAGGCGGACGTATTGGGCCGGCGAAGCCAGAAAAGTAGACGGCTTGATAACTCCCCCTATCTATGTAGTATATGTTTTGGAGTGTTGCTGTGGGATACAGTATGTTGGCCGTACCTCTAGGAAGGCCAAGGTGCGCTGGGGTGAACATTGGCGCAACTGTAAAAATTGCCCCCAAAAAAAGATCAAACATAGTATTGCGGAACATTGTTTAAATAAACACAAGGGAAATCCTGATATTTTTAAATTCTATCCTATTGATCATATTTTACCCTCGACAGACTATAATAGAATTATCCAGCTAAGGATCCGGGAAACTTTTTGGATCCACAAACTGAAAACTTTACACCCATTAGGTCTGAACTCAAACCTAGATTTAGCTGCTTTCAGTTAGATTGTCTCAAACCTAAATTTAGCTGTCTTCATTTAGGCTGTCTTCCCCATTATTATCATTTTTTCACACTTACAACCACGCACATTACTATTCGGGATTTACAATTATGAGAGTGATTTTTATATCATGTTACATTAGAAACATGAATTATTTACATTAACAAAATCTAAATTCACCATTTTCATCTAAGGCTAATATATACAATTTCCTTTATACATACATATAGCAATATAGCTAGAACAGATTGCACTCGGAACATACTATACAATCCCTGATATACTGGGATTTCTAATACAGCACTTATGAATTAATGCTCACCTGTTCCCCTGATGCATCTTTGAAAAGAGTAAAAAATGTCCTCTCCCATATCTTTGAAAAGAAAAAATGTCCCATCCCATACTAACCCAGGTTATAATAGATAGATCAGAACAACATTTTTATGAGACATATACGTGCATATATAGTCGATTATTTGAAGGCTTATATAGTTGCCTCTAACATACACGTAACAGAAAGTACATAAAGATACAACTGGATCCTACCAGTATAAAGAGAAGACTAGATATATCTTATAGTCCACTCTGACTAAACATTTGTATAGCTTGGTTTTTAACTACCTTGCAGGTGTTTATCAAACACTTACATAATTTGATTTTACTAACATTTTCTTTTTAAAAAAAAAAAAAAAAAAAAAAAAGATATGATATATTCTATATTCTACTTTTATCAAACATCGTACATGCTCTTGGAAGTGTTTTATAATATACCTTTTAGGATCGAGATTTTGTTACTTAGTGCCGGATACAACTTGTAACAATTACTTAGGGCCGGACATAATTTGTTACTATTACATAGTTTTTAGATACAGACTGCATTTTATACACTGCTTGTACCATTACAGTTTAAAAATTGTGTTGGTGTATCCGATCATTGTTTGTGATTGGTCTGACGTTGACCAATCATTCTGCTTGGCTGGCTTTTTAAATGTGTTGTACTATTTGTGTCATATACCTTTTCTGATGAAACGGCCAGGAGCTTGTGGCCGAGAAACGCGTTAAAGCTCATCACAATAAAGTGTTTCTTATTCTTTTATATGAAGCCTTGTATTTTGTGGCTTTTTTATGGTTGCCTGCCAAGCCAATTTTACTATTAGCAGAGTTTTTTATCGAAATCAGCTCTGCATAGGATCATTTGCTCATTTTCCAGTTTGCAGCATTGATTGCATGCAGGGAGCGGCTGCACGCTGACTTTTCCGGCAGCACAGCTACACAGGATTTGGATTCGAATTACTGAGGAGAGCCCACAGCCGTCCACTAAAGATCTCGGATGCCATCCGGTATAGCGTACTGACTGCTGTAAAAACGTCAGCCCGCCTATTCGCACCACTTTCAACAAGGGTGCCAATACTCTTGTGAGTATACTTCCTTTTTTCCCCACTTCCACTGTGAATTTTATATTCAAGACCTACTTGCACAATGAGGCGCTGTCTTCTTTCTTACTACTAAAAGTGTGTGTGCCTATATTTTCTAGGCAGTGCACTATAACTGGCACAGCCGCTGTTATTTTCCCCTCACATTCTCTCAGTATATTAGCCCCTTAACAACCAACGACGTACAGGGTACGTCCTTAAAAAAAAAGGTTGTTAACGACCAAGGATGTACCCTGTACGTCGTCAGTGGTTTCAAGTGGTGGAAGCAATCCTGATCGCTTCGATCTGCTTTCAAGGTATTGAGGCATCACTGCAATACCTTTTTTCACACACGGATGCAGAGAGAGTCACTATGTGGCCCTCTCTGCATTGGCCAGCGATGGTGCCGATAGTTGGTGGGTGGGAGTCTTTGCAGGGAGGCGCGTGGGTGGCCCATCATTGGCGAACTTCCGACCAGCAGTGGGAAATCACTCTCGGGTGCGGGTGGGAGCGCGTGCGCACCGCCCGTAATCAGTCCATTTTAAGTGGCGGGAGAGAGTGGTGGGAGAGGAGGGGGGAAAATAATGTTTTGAAAGGGATCTGAGAGCGGTATGGGGGAAGTGTCTTGAGGGGGGCAGCTACACTACAGAAAAAGTGGGGTTTATTGAAAAAAGAAATTAATTGCAAAGTGGGTACTGGCAGCTGCCAGTGCCCAAAATGGTGACAAATAGTTAGTGGGGGGAGGGTTAGAGAGCTCTTTGGGGGGGCTCAGGGCAGTTGGGTGGTAAGGGGGGATGCTACACTGCAAACTTTTTATTTTTATACTGGCAGACTTTCTACCAGTATTAAAGATGGTGGTGACAATAGTGAGGTGGGGGAGGGAAGAGAGATGTTTGAGAGTGGTCAGGGAGGGATCAAGGGGTGGGAGGCTGATCATGTGGGAGGCTGATCTCTACACTAAAGCTAAAATTAACCCTTCAAGTTCCCTACCAGCTACCTAATTAACCCTGTCACTGCTGGGCATAATATAAGTGTGGTGCGCAGCGGTATTTAGGGGCCTTCTAATTACCAAAAAGCAACGCCAAAGCCATATATGTCTGCTATTTTTGAAAAAAGGGGATCCCAGAGAAGCATTTACAACCATTTGTGCCATAATTGCACAAGCTGTTTGTAAATAATTTCAGTGAAAAACCTAAAGTTAATCGAAAAGTGAACGATTTTTTTATTTGATCACATTTGGCAGTGAAATGGTGGCATGAAATATATCAAAATGGGCCTAGAGCAATACTTTGGGTTGTCTACTACACTACACTAAAGCTAAAATTAACCCTACAAGCTCCCTTCAAGCTACCTAATTAACCCCTTTACTGCTGGGCCTAATACAAGTGTGGTGCACAGCGGCATTTAGCGGCCTTCTAGTTACCAAACAGTAATGCCAAAGCCATATATGTCTGCTATTTCTGAGCAAAGGTGATTACAGAGAAGCATTTAGAACCATTTGTGCCGTAATTGCATGAGTTGTTTATTAAAAATGTCATGTCAGTGAGAAACCTAAAGTTTTTGAAAAAGTTAGTAAAAAAGTTAACAATTTTTTTCATCTGATTGCATTTGGTGATGAAATGGTGGCATGAAATAAACCAAAATGTGCCCAGATCAATACTTTGGGTTGTCTACTAAAAATAAATATTTAGATGTAAAGGGTTATTCAGGGATTCCTGACAGATATCAGTGTTAAAATGTAACTTACGCAAATTTTGGAGAAAAAAAATGGTTTGGAAATAGCAAAGTGCTACTTGTACTTATTGCCCTATAATTTGCAAAAAAAAGCAAAGAACATGTAAACATTGGGTATTTCTAAACTCAGGACAAAATGTAGAAACTATTTAGCATGGGTGTTTTTTGGTGGTTGTAGATGTATAACAGATTTTGGGGGTCAAAGTTAGAAAAAGTGTGTTTTTTTTCGATTTCTTCATCATATTTTATCATTTTTTAAAGTAAATTATAAGATATGATGAAAATAATGGTATCTTTAGAAAGTCCATTTAATGCCAAGAAAAATGGTATAAAATATGTGTGGGTACAGTACATGAGTAAGAGGAAAATTACAGCTAAACATAAACACAGCATAAATGTAAAAATAGCCCTGGTCCCAAACGGTCAGAAAATTGAAAAGTGCTGTGGTCCTTAAGGGGTTAAACATCCCCTCCATTCTGTCTCATAGCAGGAGTGGGACAAACTGTGCAGCCTGCATAGCTGAGCATGAAGATAAGCTGACAAAGTTAGAGCCATGAAGGAGAAACCCTTTCGACCGGGACTTATAGTGTCTGACAGGAAATGTTCAAGCAGCAGAGCATATCAAAGCAGGTGTTCCAACCTCAGTTTAACATAACCAGGCAGACACAGTATTTCAAACCTGGTGGCAACCCTAGCTGCTTCAGCTGTTCCAGGAGCACTCTTCCACTACTCACTACTTGTCTTTAGCTAGTCCTGGCTGGAACTCCTCCTTCCCACTCTGATTTGAAGATATTTGCTGCAAGGCATTCTGGAACTTATAGTTTCCAGTTCCAGCCGTACAGCATGCAAAGAGCCCAGCCTGACTAATCTTTTTGTGCAGCTGGCTGCTGCATATAGCGGGGGTATGTGGGGGGCCTGACCTGGCCCCTGTATAGAATGGAGCCCATGATTGGAGTCATGGCTGTCACCCCCTAATGGCGGCCCTGCTCCCCTCTGGGAGTGTTGCAGTCATATTCCACCCCCTGGCTCCTGAACTCCATTTCTAAATCACTTTGCTGCCTGGCTACCTTATTTTCTTTCCTCAGATACCCATGCCCTCATTCTTGTCTCCCTGTTGGCAATCCCACTGTCTCCTCTGCAAAAATACTTCTGCAACTCCACTCTTTCATCCTTTCCCGCCCCTCGACTATTGCAACTCCATCCTCTCTGGTCTCCCATGCTGTTGCCTAGCTCCTTAACAGTCCATAATGAATGACTCTGCCAGGCTCATCTTCCTTACATGTCGCTCTTAATCTGCTGCAGCTCTCTGCCAATTCCTTCACTGGCTTCCTCTTGTCTCCAGGATTAAACACAAAATTCTCACTCTGACATACAAAAGCCCTCAACTGCACTGCTCCCCCCTATATCTCAGACCTTGTCTCCAGATACTCTCCCTCCCGTCCCCTTCGCTCTGCTCATGATCTCCTACTCTCCTATCTTGTTACCACCTCACATTCCCGTCTATAGGACTTCTCCAGACTGGCTCCTATCTTGTGGAACTCTCTGTCTCGCTCCAAAGGATTCTCCCTTAGTTTTGAAATATTCAAGTGCTCCCTAAGACTCTACTGTTCAGGGATGCATACAACCTACACTAACCTTTCCTAACCCCAGTTCCTCTCCTCCAGCTGTTTGCAGATCATAAAAGCTGACTACAACTGTGCAACTCTGGCAGGGCCCTCTACCCATTTGATCCCTATAAATTTAACTTGTATACCGTCTATGTTTATAGTTCTGCGGAATCTGTTGCCGTTCTTTAAATAACTGATAATTATCATAATTTATGAATAAATAGGACATATTCTTTTATGTGAAGAACATTGGAATGTGAAATATTAATATTTTCATGTTGGGTTAGCGCACTTAAGAACATGGGATCAAGTTTGCACAAGAGTAGGGTGGTTTTTTACAACTTTTTTTCCTCTATTGACTAATATGGTGGAATATGTGGACGCGCACGCAATATTCTAAGGCCTAGATTTAGAGTTCGGCGGTAAAAGGGCTGTTAACGCTCCGCGGGCTTTTTTCTTCTGGCCGCACCATAAATTTAACTCTGGTATCGAGAGTTAAAACAAATGCTGCGTTAGGCTCCAAAAAAGGAGCGATAGGGCATTTTTACCGCAAATGCAACTCTCGATACCAGAGTTTGCTTACGGACGCGGCCGGCATCAAAAACGTGCTTGTGCACGATTCCCCCATAGGAAACAATGGGGACTGTTTGAGCTGAAAAAACCTAACACCTGCAAAAAAGCAGCGTTCAGCTCCTAACGCAGCCCCATTGTTTCCTATGGGGAAACACTTCCTACGTCTGCACCTAACACTCTAACATGTACCCCGAGTCTAAGCACCCCTAACCTTACACTTATTAACCCCTAATCTGCCCGACCCGCTATCGCTGACCCCTGCATATTATTATTAACCCCTAATCTTCCGCTCCGTAAACCGCCGCAACTACGTTATCCCTATGTACCCCTAATCTGCTGCCCTAACATCGCCGACCCCTATGTTATATTTATTAACCCCTAATCTGCCCCCCACAACGTCGCCGACACCTACCTACACTTATTAACCCCTAATCTGCCGAGCGGACCTGAGCGCTACTATAATAAAGTTATTAACCCCGAATCCGCCTCACTAACCCTATCATAAATAGTATTAACCCCTAATCTGCCCTCCCTAACATCGCCGACACCTACCTTCAATTATTAACCCCTAATCTGACGACCGGAGCTCACCGCTATTCTAATAAATGTATTACACCCCTAAAGCTAAGTCTAACCCTAACACTAACACCCCCCTAACGTTAAATATAATTTTAATCTAACGAAATAAATTAACTCTTATTAAATAAATTAATCCTATTTAAAGCTAAATACTTACCTGTAAAATAAACCCTAATATAGCTACAATATAAATTATAATTATATTATAGCTATTTTAGGATTAATATTTATTTTACAGGCAACTTGGTATTTATTTTAACTAGGTACAATAGCTATTAAATAGTTAAGAACTATTTAATAGTTACCTAGTTAAAATAATAACAAATTTACCTGTAAAATAAATCCTAAACCTAAGATATAATTAAACCTAACACTACCCTATCAATAAAATAATTAAATAAACTACCTACAATTACCTACAATTAACCTAACACTACACTATCAATAAATTAAATAAACACAATTGCTACAAATAAATACAATTAAATAAACTAGCTAAAGTACAAAAAATAAAAAAGAACTAAGTTACAGAAAATAATAAAATATTTACAAACATAAGAATAATATTACAACAATTTTAAAACTAATTACACCTACTCTAAGCCCCCTAATAAAATAACAAAGCCCCCCAAAATAAAAAATTCCCTACCCTATTCTAAATTAAAAAAGTTACAAGCTCTTTTACCTTACCAGCCCTGAACAGGGCCCTTTGCGGGGCATGCCCCAAGAAGTTCAGCTCTTTTGCCTGTAAAAAAAAACATACAATACCCCCCCCCAACATTACAACCCACCACCCACATACCCTAATCTAACCCAAACCCCCCTTAAATAAACCTAACACTAATCCCCTGAAGATCTTCCTACCTTGTCTTCACCATCCAGGTATCACCGATCCGTCCTGGCTCCAAGATCTTCATCCAACCCAAGCGGGGGTTGGCGATCCATAATCCGGTGCTTGAAGAGGTCCAGAAGAGGCTCAAAGTCTTCATCCTATCCGGCAAGAAGAGGACAATCCGGACCGGCAACCATCTTGATCCAAGCGGCATCTTCTATCTTCATCCGATGACGACCGCTCCATCCTGAAGACCTCCACCGCGGACCCATCTTCTTCCGGCGACGTCCAACTGCAGAATGACGGGGTTCCTTTAAGGGACGTCATCCAAGATGGCGTTCCCTCGAATTCCGATTGGCTGATAGGATTCTATCAGCCAATCGGAATTAAGGTAGGAATATTCTGATTGGCTGATGGAATCAGCCAATCAGAATCAAGTTCAATCCGATTGGCTGATCCAATCAGCCAATCAGTATTGAGCTCGCATTCTATGGCTGTTCCGATCAGCCAATAGAATGCGAGCTCATCTGATTGGCTGATTGGATCAGCAATCGGATTGAACTTGATTCTGATTGGCTGATTCCATCAGCCAATCAGAATATTCCTACCTTAATTCCGATTGGCTGATATGAATCCTATCAGCCAATCGGAATTCGAGGGACGCCATCTTGGATGACGTCCCTTAAAGGAACCGTCATTCTGCAGTTGGACGTCGCCGGAAGAAGATGGGTCCGCGGTGGAGGTCTTCAGGATGGAGCCGGTCGTCATCGGATGAAGATAGAAGATGCCGCTTGGATCAAGATGGTTGCCGGTCCGGATGTCCTCTTCTTGCCGGATAGGATGAAGACTTTGGAGCCTCTTCTGGACCTCTTCAGCACCGATTATGGATCGCCAACCCCCGCTTGGGTTGGATGAAGATCTTGGAGCAGGACGGATCGGTGATACCTGGATGGTGAAGACAAGGTAGGAAGATCTTCAGGGGGATTAGTGTTAGGTTTATTTAAGGGGGGTTTGGGTTAGATTAGGGGTATGTGGGTGGTGGGGTTGTAATGTTGGGGGGGGGGTATTGTATGTTTTTTTTACAGGCAAAAGAGCTGAACTTCTTGGGGCATGCCCCGCAAAGGGCCCTGTTCAGGGCTGGTAAGGTTAAAAGAGCTTGTAACTTTTTAATTTAGAATAGGGTAGGGAATTTATTATTTTGGGGGGCTTTGTTATTTTAGTAGGGGGGCTTAGAGTAGGTGTAATTAGTTTAAAATTGTTGTAATATGTATTCTTATGGTTTGTAAATATTTTATTATTTTCTGTAACTTAGTTCTTTTTTATTTTTTGTACTTTAGCTAGTTTATTTCATTGTATTTATTTGTAGCAATTGTGTTTATTTAATTATTGATAGTGTAGTGTTAGGTTAATTGTAGGTAATTGTAGGTAGTTTATTTAATTATTTTATTGATAGGGTAGTGTTAGGTATAATTATATCTTAGGTTAGGATTTATTTTAACAGGTAAATTTGTTATTATTTTAACTAGGTAACTATTAAATAGTTCTTAACTATTTAATAGCTATTGTACCTAGTTTAAAATAAATACCAAGTTGCCTGTAAAATAAATATTAATCCTAAAATAGCTATAATATAATTATAATTTATATGTAAGCTATATTAGGGTTTATTTTACAGGTAAGTATTTAGCTTTAATAGGATTAATTTATTTAAATAAGAGTTAATTTATTTCGTAGATTAAAATTATATTTAAGTTAGGGGGGGTGTTAGTGTTAGGGTTAGACTTAGCTTTAGGGGTTAATACATTTATTAGAATAGCGGTGAGCTCCGGTCGTCAGATTAGGGGTTAATAATTGAAGGTAGGTGTCGGCGATGTTTAGGGAGGGCAGATTAGGGGTTAATACTATTTATGATAGGGTTAGTGAGGCGGATTCGGGGTTAATAACTTTAATTATAGTAGCGCTCAGGTCCGCTCGTGCAGATTAGGGGTTAATAAGTGTAGGTAGGTGTCGGGCGACGTTGAGGGGGGGCAGATTAGGGGTTTAATAAATATAAAATAGGGGTCGGCGGTGTTAGGGGCAGCAGATTAGGGGTACATAGGGATAACGTAGGTGGCGGCGCTTTGCGGTCGGATGATTTGGGGTTAATTATTGTATGTAGCTGGCGGCGATGTTGTGGGGGGCAGATTAGGGGGTTAATAAATGTAATATAGGGTCGGCGGGGTTTAGGGGCAGCAGATTAGGGGGTACATAAGTATAACGTAGGTGGCGGTCGGAAGATTAGGGGGTTAAAAATTTTAATCGAGGT
Organism: Bombina bombina; assembly: GCF_027579735.1. NCBI lineage: Eukaryota > Metazoa > Chordata > Amphibia > Anura > Bombinatoridae > Bombina > Bombina bombina. The sequence goes on from NC_069503.1 coordinate 1,014,821,366, forward strand.
GGCGGCATGTGGGGGGAGCTCGTTTAGGGGTACATAGGTAGTTTATGGGTTTTAGTGTACTTTAGGGGTACAGTAGTTAAAGAGCTTTATAAACCGGCGTTAGCCAGAAAGCTCTTAACTCCTGCTATTTTCAGGCGGCTGGAATCTTGTCGTTAGAGCTCTAACGCTCACTGCAGAAACGACTCTAAATACCAGCGGTTAGAAAGATCCCATTGAAAAGATAGGCTACGCAAATGGCGTAGGGGGATCTGCGGTATGGAAAAGTCGCGGCTGCAAAGTGAGCGTTAGACCCTTTAATCACTGACTCAAAATACCAGCGGGCGGCCAAAACCAGCGTTAGGAGCCTCTAACGCTGGTTTTGACGGCTACCGCCGAACTCTAAATCTAGCCGTAAGTTTGGCTTTTTGTGCTCATCTGGTTAGCGCATGAGCGAAAACAGTTTAATTTTAACAAGTGCAACCCCCGAGCGCAAAAAGCTTTCTTATAGTGCAATTAGCGCATATGTGTGAGCGTTAATTATCGCTTTACTTGTAATATGGCCCTAAATGTTTTATCACACAGATGTTTGTTATAATACCCCCCACACATTGAGAGACATACAGTACCTTACCCTGTTTACTGTATATACATATGACTGAGATGTATTTATACATTAGAATGCCTGACAAAGTGACCTCAGTGTCCTAAAAGCTTGCAATTGTATCCACTATAGTTAGCTATTAAAGGTATCACCTGTACATCCCTTTTGTTATTTTCTTTCAAAAGGATGTTTATTTTTTCTTGTAGTAAGGAGTGTTTTATAATGGTGTTGGGTCCAGGTTATAGGGTTAATACCATTGATTGTAGATTGGATTTATTACAGTGAAGGGGATTTAGTTAGGGTTAATAAGATGGTGGGTGGTATAGGGAAGGATAACACAAAGCAGGAGTAATGAAAAAGGGGTTTGTGTGGGCATATCATGTCTCAAGACATTGCTTCAGGATTGTGAAACCGATATTAAATGCCTTTAGCACTTCTCATAGAAAATTATAGGAGATTTCATTTTTTGAGACATGGGTGTGTGAATGTTGTTTGTTTGTTTTTTATCCACCAGGATTTTGATTGGTAATGATTCACAGTTGTTTGCAACACTAGTGCCGGTATTTAATGGTGCTGTCACAAATAATTGAAACAACATTTAGCTCTTTAAAGGGACATTGTACATTAGATTTTTCTTTGCATACATAATTTGTAGATGGGCCATTTATATAGCCCATCTTGGAATGTTTTTGTAACAATGTATAGTTTTACTTCTTTTTTAATAACATTGTGCTGATTTTCAGACTACTAACCAAGCCCCAAAGTATCAGATGTAGACCCAGGTCTACATATTCTTGCTGCTATTGTTTGTGTAATCTACCTTTTCATATGCAGGGAAGGGGGGGGGGAGTGTCTGCTCTTTCTGCTTTCTCAGCCCTTTTCAGTGGGTGTCCCAGTCTAACCTCATCAACAGTGCTAAACTGGGAACTTCTAAGTAAGTTTTTAAAAGGTTTTATACTGGATTTTAGATCAGTATCTGTGCATATTATTCTTTATAGTAGTGTCTATTACATGCAGTTATATGTAAATTGTGTAAACTGTCCATTTAAAGGAACTAGAATGCATTTCAGTTTTGAATAGAACTATTTTTGCAATACTTGTATTAGCAAAAAAGATTATAATTAAAGTTTTTGCTGTTTCTGTAGCAGCTTTTACTGTGCATAAAGAGCACATTTTACTTGCCCCTTGATAAATGTCATACTTTATTCTTACGGGTTCTTAATAAAATATCCTAAATTTTAAAATGATAATCATACTATAACTAGCTACTATATATTTAAATATAGACATTATAGATTGCTACTATGACACAAAACATTAACTGACAGAACAAGTGTAGAGTGAGTGTACCAAGAACAAACAATTTTATTTAACTATATAGAATATATAGAATATTGCTCAAACCCTAAATATGACAATTGTTCCTCCAAACAGTTGTCTGATACAAAAAAAGGCAGGTAAGGGGAGCTGGTTTAAGTACAATAATCAATGTGTGAAATTTTGTGTACAATATTTGGTACGTGAAAAGAAAATAGTGAAGAATATATTGATTATTAGGAAATAGGGAGATAGTAATTTTGAATATTAAATCTAAATATTCAGCTATCACTTTTTGTTACACAGCTTATCTCTCATTCCTCAATATAGAGGCTTAGCGGTCTTCACCAATCAGGTAATACTACCATTTAAATATCGACTGGTCAAATCATCTGTGACCCGGACTCAAAACTGTGAGTACACTTGTTTAAAATCCGAAACGAGTATTACTGAATTCAGGACTTCTATACTTCTTAACCGCATCTGAGAAACACTCACCCTAGAGAATAAGCTCGAATCTGTAAAGAACCAACTTTGAATTACCTTATATATTAAAAAAACGTATAAAAACATTTTCTCTTAACGACACTAACGGCTAGATTTAGAGTTTTGTCGGTAGCGACCCGCGTAGCTAACGCTGGTTTTTTTTCCCCCGCACCTTTTAAATACCGCTGGTATTTAGAGTTCACAGAAGGGCTGCGTTAGGCTCCAAAAAGGGAGCGTATAGCATAATTTACCGCCACTGCAACTCTAAATACCAGCAGTAGCCCAAAACCAGCGTTAGGAGCCCCTAACGCTGGTTTTGACGGCTAACACCAAACTCTAAATCTAGCCATAAGACTTTTCGGCAGCTAGAATTGCAAATCTTAAAGAAGCATATACAAGAGCATGTCATTATGATACTAAGACTATCAACAGCATTTTATCTATATAATTGCTATTTATCCATTTTTTATCCAATTTTTTACCTAAAAATCTTTTTTATCCACTGCAGTGAGATCCACTTTTTATCTATTAATAATCTATATTATTATATATTTTTTCCTCTGAGCTCAACTTATTTATTTATTATTTATTGTTTGTAATAAAATTGTAATTCTTACCATATTGCATCTGTTATATGTATTTGCCTATATCGCATTTTTTTCACTTTTTTTCACATATAATTCCTAATACACCCCTAGAAGGTTATTATAAACTCCTACCAATTATTGGTTTAATTTTCCATATCCTACACCGTTTTATTATCCTACTCAGAGAACAATAAACATTTGTACTTACGAATTTATATACACCATTTTTTAGAATGTTTTAGATTTAATATTCAAAATTACTATCTCCCTATTTCCTAATAATCAATATATTCTTCACTATTTTCTTTTCACGTACCAAATATTGTACACAAAATTTCCCACATTGATTATTGTACTTAAACCAGCTCCCCTTACCTGCCTTTTTATTACAAAACATTAACTGTTAATCTGATTGTCTATTGCTATATCTAGAGATAAATTACAAGTGGCATGCTAACTTTTGCTTTCGCTCGCATGCTAACTATGCTAAAATTAACTGTTGACGATGACGGTTTAGTATGTGTATTACAAGTTGAAAGTAAAAAGATAGCCTGAGAGTGAAAGTCTGATGTGCGCTAACTTCAGGACTTCACGACCCCAAAGGTAGTTATGAATAATTAACATTCCAATGTTCTTTAAATAGAAGAAAATGTTCTTATTTTTTTAAAATATATATTTCTATGGATATCTGAATATTTTTTTTTATAAAATATATCTATACCAATATATCTATATGAATATATACAGGTGTGGATATATATACAGATATATATATATATATATATATATATATATATATATATATATATATATATATATATATATATATATATATATATATATATATATATATATATATATATAACACACAGAGAAAACCCAGCACTCACTTACAAGCTCTCAGCTAAGATTTAAAAGCAAAAATGGAAAGGTTAGTCACCGCATCTGGCCAAATGGGACAAGCTCAGGTACCACGTCAAGGTCCTTTCCAATACCTGAGACCCTAAAACAGCCACACAATGCAAGCTTTCAAATCCAAACAAACTGAAAACAAGGGAAGGGTGCACAGGAATATGTAACCACCCTAGACATATACAAAACACAGAAGGGAACTGCACTCTCATACCGGACCGGGTACACATCCCATGACCCTGCAACATGCTCAGCCCTGGGTGCCACTGGCACTCACAGGAAGCTGTGCTGTCCCCAGAGCCACAAGCAGTTAACCCCAGACAGGTCTGGGTGCAAGAACCATAGGGAAAATTACAAAACAAATTAATACAACACACAGAGAAAACCCAGCACTCACTTACAAGCTCTCAGCTAAGATTTAAAAGCAAAAATGGAAAGGTTAGTCACCGCATCTGGCCAAATGGGACAAGCTCAGGTACCACGTCAAGGTCCTCTCCAATACCTGAGACCCTAAAACAGCTACACAATGCAAGCTTTCAAATCCAAACAAACTGAAAACAAGGGAAGGGTGCACAGGAATATGTAACCACCCTAGACATATACAAAACACAAAAGGGAACTGCACTCTCATACCAGACCGGGTACACATCCCATGACCCTGCAACATGCGATATATATATATATTTAAAAAAATAAAACATTTTTTTCTAAGTGAATAACATTGGAATGTAAAGTATTTATAAAAAACACAATGAAACACCTTAAAAAATATTAAAATTGAATAAAAACGATATTCCATATTTCAAGGTATTTAACCGGAGAGGGTATAATAGTGAATATATGTGTGTGGGTGTATATATATTTTCAGACTCCTAACCAAGCCCCACAGTGTCAGATGTATACAAGCTTTTACAGACTCCTGCTGGCTCAGGGTTATGCACAGACAAAGGCTGTGGTGGACATTTTCCAAAGTACAGACCTTAGTGAAGGACACCAAGGTACATTTGAAATTAAAAACATATTTTATAGTGCTTGGTGTTATTATACTGATGCAGATACCACTGACCCTATAACCAGCCCTCCTCTGGTATACCCATGAGCCAGTGTCACTACTGTGCCATTATATAGCGCTGGGTGTTATTATACTGATGCAGATACCACTGATCCTATAACCAGCCCTGTCTGGCTATACCCATGTGCCAGTGTCACTACTGTGTCATTATATAGTGCTGGTGTTATTATACTGATGCAGATACTACTGATCCTATAACCAGCCCTCCTCTGGCTATACCCATGTGCCAGTGTCACTACTGTGCCATTATATAGCACTGGGTGTTATTATACAGATGCAGATACCACTATTCCTATAACCAGCTCTCCTATGGCTAAACCCATGTGCCAGTGTCACTACTGTGTCATTATATAGTGCTGGGTGTTATTATACTGATGCAGATACCACTATTCCTATAACCAGCTCTCCTCTGGCTATACCCATGTGCCTGTTTCACTACTGTGTCATTATATAGCGCTGGGTGTTATTATACAGATGCAGATACCACTGATCCTATAACCAGCCCTCCTCTGGCTAAACCCATGTGCCAGTGTCACTACTGTGTCATTATATAGCGCTGGGTGTTATTATACTGATGCAGATACCACTGATCCTATAACCAGCCCTCCTCTGGCTATACACATGTGCCAGTGTCACTACTGTGTCATTATATAGTGCTGGGTGTTATTATACTGATGCAGATACCACTGAACCTATAACCAGCCCTCCTCTGGCTATACACATGAGCCAGTGTCACTACTGTGTGTTTGTATAGTGCTTGGTGTTACTATACTGATGCAGATACCACTGATACTATAACCAGCCATCCTCTGGCTATTCCCATGTGCCAGTGTCACTACTGTGTCATTATGTAGTGCTGGGTGTTATTATACTGACGCAGATACAACTGATCCTATAACCAGTCCTCCTCTGGCTATACCCATGTGCCAGTGTCACTACTGTGTCATTATATAGCGCTGGATGTTATTATACTGAGGCAGATACCACTGACCCTATAACCAGCCCTTGTCTGGCTATACGCATGTGCCAGTGTCACTACTGTGTCATTATATAGCGCTGGGTGTTATTATACTGAGGCAGATACCACTGACCCTATAACCAGCCCTCCTCTGGCTATACGCATGTGCCAGTGTCACTACTGTATAATGACACAGTAGTGACACTGGCACATGGGTATAGCCAGGTGTTATACTGATTCAGATACCACTGATCCTATAACCAGCCCTTCTCTGGCTATGCCCATGTGCTAGTGTCACTACTGTGTCATTATATAGTGCTGGGTGTTATTATACTGATGCAGATACCACTGACCCTATAACGAGCCCTTGTCTGGCTATACGCATGTGCCAGTGTCACTACTGTGTCATTGTATAGTGCTTGGTGTTATACTGATGCAGATACCACTGACCCTATAACCAGCCCTCCTCTGGCTATACACATGTGCCAGTGTCACTACTGTGTCATTATACAGCGCTGGGTGTTATTATACTGATATAGATACCACTGACCCTGGAACCAGCCCTCCTCTGGCTATACCCATGTGCCAGTGTCATTACTGTGTCTTTGTATAGATCTGGGTGTTATTATACTGATGCAGATACACATCCAGTATTTCAGGCTTTATTTATTACATAACTTATCACCCAATATCGCTAGCAGTCTCTTGACAATCCACTAACTTTATTCACACTACATATTTTTTTATTCCTATTATTTAATCAGAAAGAAAAGATATACTAAGGTTGTGGCGGACACTGCAGGGGCTAGTTCCGGACACCTTGCCTATCCCTGGCTGGCTCCTATTAATTTTATCTGTTTTTTTTTTTTTTTTTTTTTATTTTTTTTATTGAGGCAAATCAAACGACAGTACAAAGCATAGTAATCACAAACATAGGCCCTTAACCCGTAAGGGCAATTATCAGGAGCGTACATCACTGGCAGTACATTAATCATAACAAACTATATTTTAGAATCAGTAATAAGAACTTACATTTCAAGAACAATAAATAACCAAAAATAGTGCTGAAATTGTAGTTGTTCTTTTATGGTCTAAAAGCAAAAAAACTGGCCTCAAGTTTTTTAGGTATTTAACATATAGGGCCCTTATTGGGTCCCCAGAACTATTAATGAATGTGGTCGATCATAGAGGGGAAGGGAATATAACTACTACCACTAGAAATAAACTCAGCTAACCTCAATTTAGAGGGCATGGGAGAGTATATCAAGGACATAGATCATTACAAACTATTATGACCACAAACCTAAGTCCTTAACCCGGAAGGACAAATGTATTGGGGGTGGGGTTATCAACTCTAACTATAATAAAGCACTCTTATGAATTTTGTAGGGAGTTAAAGATGGGATCTGTGTCCCTTTTGCTTAAAGAATAAGCCCCCCGGGGGGGGGGGGGGGGGGGGGGCGGAGTTCATAGATAAAAGTATGCTAGAAACAAGGAATATTAGGATTGGACCTGGACCGGAACCAGGGACATACAAAATGGAATCATGCACATACATAAGTAACAATTGTCTCTAACCCAAAATTTCCAAAGTGACATAATATAATCTTGCAGTTTAATTTAAAACAGAAGATCCTATATAGGTGTATAAAAGGCATAAATAGATGTGGACCTAGATTATGGTCATGACCTGACTAGAAATAAGTTGCATCCATTCATATTGGATCAGACCAAACATAAAAATTAGAGGTATGCTCCTTTAAAACAACATTTTATCAAGTCATTAACTCTATAATGGGCACAGGTAGCACAGGTATAGTGACTGTATAGTAACTAGAGTCCTTATAAACTCAATTCTGTCTAAAGAATATAGCTGAAGTGTTCCAGCAAGGAAACACAGTAATGATATATGCCTACAGAACTATATCTAGCATAGGGAATGCGATACGTAGCCTGCAATATTCAAATAGTAAAGTATAGGGCATTGATTTGATAATCAATTTAACACTAAAATAGTTGGGATCAGTAGCGTTGTACTTTAGATAATATATCATGTTTAAATCCCAGTCCTGGAAGTTTTTAAAAGAGCATTTATATATTAGAGACTTAACTCCTGTCAGTATAGAAAGCTAATCGTGCATATTGACCAATATCACTACATAATAACAATTGGGCAAAATACCAATTTCTAAACTATGTGTTCACAAATTAGTACATCGAATTGCTCTAAATGCTAATTACTCTAAGCTGGACTAGAGAATTTTATGTCTTGTCGCCTCGGCCGCAGGCAACAAAACAAAAGGAGCAATCACTGAACCTATTATCTCAACAACGCACAAAGTATATTAAACATAGTAGAAGTGGAGCAATTATTTTTCTCTTACCCATAATTACCATTAGTGTAGCAGTAAAGTGTAAAATTTCAAATAGGTCCCATTATCACATCTGGGCAGGGGGGCAGAATACAATATATAAACAAGCACCTCTAGGACATATAATGGGTATAAACCCTGTAACGACTATCCTCTTCTATGTGAGGCCTAATAGATAAATCATCCCTAAAGGCAGAATATGGTAATCTAGCTTGGCATATCTAACTATAAATGTCAGCATAAAATCATAAGGAAGCTGCTACACAACTATATATTAAACTAGATAGGAAGCTAAGCGCTGTACTGGTAGGAGGCTAAATTATATCTGATATATTTTCCCTGTCAGGGTAATGGCCCAGCATAAGGATGTAATAGAGGATATATATATAAGTAATTAAACATATTTTTTTTTTTCTTTTTTTTTTTAAATTACAGGGTTCACATAAACTTAGGTTCTTTCACAAACCAGCATAATGAAAAGTAGGTAGGTATGGCTCAAAGTATAACCCAATTCTAACCTGGATTCAAATTTTAAGTATAGGGGAATCCCTAAAGCCCAAGGGAATATCTAGGCAGGAACAGTAATGCCCAACAGTAAACCAATTGTTTATAAAACTAAAAACTTATATCTTAATATTACCAGGAAACAGCAAACATAACATATTGTCCAAATAAATATGTAGACATCACTGAGCAGCAAGAGTCAGGGCAAATACGACATGCTCAATCTACTGTTGTGATTTTACATGTCCGAGCTTTATCCAATTCCAGCTCTTTGGTGGAATAGCGATTCATCAGACGACCAGTGCTCTGGCCTGCACAAGGGAATATGAAGAGTCTGTAGCGGGGCAAGTAGAGGGATCCAGCGGAGCAGCAAAACTGCATCAGCCACAGAGAGCGCATCCAGCGCACCACCCATAGGCAGGTTAGTCGCTTCAGTAAGATCGCTCCCTAGGCCCCCATCAGTTATAGCTTCAGGAAGGAATATCGCCAGCCGCAGTTTATCGCTTCTCCGGTCCCAAACTGCTTCATCGGATGTAGATGATGTAGATCTAGCAGGCACAGGATTATTCAAGGTAGTTGCGCCAAGCTCAACAGAACCATCGCTCACAGACGGAACTGAAGATTGTGTGGGGACAACAAGAATCTTGGCCATGTAGAGGGTGGGTGTCTGTGGGGTAGATACGGAGACTCTTGTCACTCTCTCACCCAAAGATAATACTCCCGGTGTGGAGCCGGAGACAAGTTCCGTCTGTTTTGTTACTGCCCTTTTGTCAACAGCAGGCATTAGGTCTGTTTCTATGCACGCTTCCTCCGCTTCAGGTAAAAGTTGAGAGGAGCTATAACTCGTTAGTAAGAGAATAAGCTGTTTCTCAACATCCTTTAACGCCGCATTCACTCTGCTGTATACCTCCTCCATAGTTTCTAGCTATGTCGCTCCACGTGGTGTTCGCCTCTGCTATACAATCTCCCCTGTGACTTCGGGAGTGAATGGCGGCTTTTCGCGCCAGTTATGTCCTTACAGAGGGGGACCAAGTAGCTTTATCAGGCAGAATTTTACCTCCAGAGCACAGCTTTAGTAGTTTCTCTGCCCCTGCTCTGATATAGGAGTCTGGAAATTCTCCGGATCTGTCCTTTATAATACCTCCGGTCACCCCAATCCTTCACGTCTCCTCAGAGTAGAATGAAAAGGGATCCAAAGTCCGTTCCTAATGTATCATAAAGAAGCCCAAGCTCCACTCCTATAAAATATCCCTTTTAATGACATATAAGGACAAATTAGCTGTTTTCAAACGTTTTTTATGAAAAAAACTAGCAGGAGCTCTGTTGTAGTGCGACTTCTCTCCTCTCAGGCTAGCTCCGCCCCTACCGTTGTACTTTTATCTTTGTACCCATGGACAGCACTGTGAAATCTGTTGGTGCTTAATAAAGAATAATAATATTATAATAATAAAATATTATATAGTTGCTGCAAAGTGAATATTTACTCTACGCTAACTAAAAAGAATTGTAAATCACTGTGCACTATCCTATACAAAAACTAAAGCAATACAAATTTAAGTTGTCTCATTAATAGAAGTGCCTCTTTCCTTTAAATGATCTTACAATGTCCTTAAGATATCATATCAAAAGTGAAAATGCCAAATATTTAAGTCACTAGATATTTCCATGTCTGTGTTTTAAACTATAATGTGTTGCGTCTAGAATGATAGTAATTTTTAGAAAATTTTTATTTCTTCTACCCTCCTAGAAATACATTCTACTAATGCTCATAATGTCTCCAAGTGCCTTTTCCTACCTGACGTAAAGTGTATATACATAAGATTAGAAAGGATAATACTTATAAAAGCAAATTTCTCCATAATTCGGTTCTAGGGATGAACAAAAACATATGTAACTACTTCTTCCACAGTAAACGCAGCTCTTTAAAGAACACTGTTGTGAATTTATCAATCATCTATCTATATGAATGTGTAGAAATGCAATGTGATTGATCACAATCCTTTAGAAAAACTTATCTCATAATTACCAACAGATCAATACCATTTAAGTCTATGAGGATTTTTGTAGATAAATCTTTCAATAAGATTTTCTAAAGGATTGTGATTGACCCCAGGATGTCAACAAGATAAACTATGACAAACTAAAATAATTGAATACCTCATCCATGAAATGTTGGAAAACAACAGGACCATTACAGAGACAAAATGGCATAACCTAACACTCATGGTGCTAATACCGCGTGTTGAATGCCGCCTTCTACTCGTCACCGCTCTTTATGCAAATTAGGTTAAAAGCTCTACATAGACCCAACTTAGGGAAAGATTACAAGTCGCGTGGTATGGGTTTTCCGTGCGCGATATGGTCTTTTTGCAATTAATTTCCATTACATTACAAAGAACAGTTGCACTCATATTAACACTGTCTAATAAAAATTATTTAAAAAAAATATTGCACACTAAAGTTATAAGGGCTCAAAGATAGGAGATCTCGGGTGTTAGAAAAAAAAGCAGACAAAGGGATTTTACATTTACATACATAGGAATATGAAGTTAAAAAGATTTAGATGGCGCTAAACAAGCTGTGGGTTAATAAAATTTACTCTCTAAAAAGGTTTTATTTGTATAAAATGGTTTTATCACAATTTCAACTTGGTCTTATCACCTTCCAGCTAGTCCATGTAATTAATAACCTCTGAACATAAATTTTCGAAACACATAAACAATGTTGTGCAAAAGTTTTATTATTCAAATCTCTCCAATTCGGGTGCACTATCTAAAAATTAATTCATTTGTTTGGCCACACAATTCATTCACCACTTATACTTATTAAAAATAAATTTCTCTAATCCTTTATACATAAAAAGTTATAAACAGGGTTAAAACATCAATGCAAAAAATAATGTCAAAGCTAAAAATGTCACAGCAAAAGAATATATATATATATATATATAAAAAAGCTCCTTCACCAATCTCCCATGTGGAAGTGCTTGAAACCTTAACTGGAACTCCTATACTGGAGATTACTAGTCAATTGTTCAAAACGTCCCTTTAACAAGTTAACATCGATAATTTATACAGCTTCGGAGCGCTCCTAGTAGATGCCCGCTGATACTGCAAATCTGATAATGCAAATCTGGTATTAACCACTGATTTCAGATATAAAGCTGCCAGCAATGACATAAAACCTTAAAGTTCAGTTCTCTGATTATGCAATCTCCACCTTTTTGTCCTAATGGACTAAACTTTCAACGTCACTTCCAGAGGAGTAAATACCTTGGTACCAGGTGTATTTTTAATAGGATATATCAAATGACAATCACTTATAAAAACAGGACTTTCCCAATGTTTTAATGTCTATGGTTATGTCCAATGGTAATCGTTGTTTCAAGAGGTAGGTTCACTGAAGTTCCGTGAACTTTTTCTGAAACCACAACTGGTTTCCTACTGCTCTTTATACCATGCAGGGAAATCTTTGCTTGTCACACATACATGCTCTCACCTGCTATCCTTTGGTTCTGCCGTCTGACTGTATCTCTCCGGCTCCCACACGCTTCTTTCTAAGCGTCTCACGTCGCCGGATCGTTTTTAGCTATCTTCACTTGCGCAAGTCTTTAATCCGTTATTTACTTTATACAGCCTTCAGACTAGACGTAATCTCCGCACTTCAGTACTAGGTACGCAGAGGCCAGACTTCTGTTCTTATTTGTGTGTATAGAATTAATCCAGGTTTATACAATTTTTGAAGTGTATACAGTCACCTTCTACGCGTTTCACCCCTAAGGTTGGGGCTTTTTCAAGATACTGTATACTGAGAGTGTGCTTCTTAAATCTCCCAAGGTTGCCTGTGATTCGTTACACGCCATCTAGGATTTTTTTTTTAAATAAAATATTTTTTTTTTTTTATAAAATATTAAAGTTTTGAAAAAAGGGAATTTTTTAAAAGACTTTTTATAAATGTTTTAAAAGATCATTCAGAACCCATCCCAATACTAAACAATAGATAAGAAACAAATATATGGTTTGTACAAGATAATAAATATGCTTTACAAAGTCTCTGAACTATGAACAAGAAGTTTATGAGACATATATAATTTTTTGAGAAGCTTGTAATAACATAAGCCTCTATGGCTTAGTGGCAACTTTTTTGCTCTTCAGCTTAAGATACCCCGGGTTGGATTCCCTCCGGGTATTATATATGATATTCTTTTGTAGATCTTTTATATTTGTAAATAAAGATTGGATAGGTTTTTAAGATAGGGAAGTTTTAATATCTTCCTATAAACAGAACATCAATTATTGTGCGGTAATAGCATTATTGTATTAGAACATTATTTATCTAGCACTTAAACATATGTGGAAGAGATTACTGTGATTAGCCTTGACAGCTTAGAGGAATCACCTTAGCCCTTTAGCCTAGGGATCTTAGGTTCAAATCCCCTCTAGACATTAAGAATTTCATCATGATAAGTTCAATCGGATTTAGGGAATTTTCTTATGTTATTTAGTTTTTTACTTTGAATGAAATGTTTTACCCAAAATTGCTATTTCAGTGTTATTTGAATGTTAAGCTCCTTTTACCTCTGCAAACAATAGTTTCTTAATGATAAGCTCCTTTCACCTCCAAATACTAATCATGGCTACGAATAGCAGCAATGGAATCTTACGGGTTAGAAACTCACCTGTAAACAAAGGAACATGAGGATCCCACCTTTAAGGAATAACTTCCAGAGTGAGATAGGAAGTAAATCGACGTGTAACGAATCACAGGCAACCTTGGGAGATTTAAGAAGCTTACTATCAGTATACAGTATCTTGAAAAAGCCCCAACCTTAGGGGTGAAACGCGTAGAAGGTGACTGTATACACTTCAAAAATTGTATAAACCTGGATTCATTCTATACACACAAATAAGAACAGAAGTCTGGCCTCTGCGTACCTAGTACTGAAGTGCGGAGATTACGCCTATTCTGAAGGCTGTATAAAGTAAATAATGGATTAAAGACTTGCGCAAGTGAAGATAGCTAAAAACGATCCGGCGACGTGAGACGCTTAGAAAGAAGCGTGTGGGAGCCGGAGAGATACAGCCAGACGGCAGAACCAAAGGATAGCAGGTGAGGGCATGTATGTGTGACAAGCAAAGAATTCCCTGCACAGTATAAAGAGCAGTAGGAAACCAGTTGTAGTTTCAGAAAAAGTTCACAGAACTTCAGTGAACCTACCTCTAGAAACAACAATTACCATTGGACATAACCATAGACATTAAAACATTGGGAAAGTCCTGTTTTTATAAGTGATTGTCATTTGATATATCCAATTAATGGTACCAAGGTATTTACTCCTCTGGAAGTGACGTTGAAAGTTTAGTCCATTAGGACAAAAAGGTGGAGATCGCATAATCAGAGAACTGAACTTTAAGGTTTTATGTCATTGCTGGCAGCTTTATATCTGAAATCAGTGGTTATTACCAGATTTGCATTATTAGATTTGCAGTATCAGCGGGCATCTACTAGGAGCGCTCCAAAGCTGTATAAATTATCGATGCTAACTTGTTAAAGGGACGTTTTGAACAATTGACTAGTAATCTCCAGTATAGGAGTTCCAGTTAAGGTTTCAAGCACTTCCACATGGGAGATTGGTGAAGGAGCTTTTTTATATATATAGTCTTTTGCTGTGACATTTTTAGCTTTGACATTCTTTTTTGCATTGATGTTTTAACCCTGTTTATAACTTTTTATGTATAAAGGATTAGAGAAATTTATTTTTAATAAGTATAAGTGGTGAATGAATTGTGTGGCCAAACAAATGAATGAATTTTTAGATAGTGCACCCGAATTGGAGAGATTTGAATAATAAATAAAACTTTTGCACAACATTGTTTATGCGTTTTGAAAATTTATGTTCAGTGGTTATTAATTACATGGACTAGCTGGAAGGTGATAAGACCATATTATACAAAACCTTTTTAGAGAGTAAATTTTATTAACCCACAGCTTGTTTAGCGCCATCTAAATCTTTTTAACTTCATATTTTTTTGACATATTACTACCTAGGAATAAGGTAGTACAATTAGATTGGCTAGTTGGGGAAAGTCCAGCGCATCACTTCACAGTAATTTTGTAAAAACAATTACATACATACACATACATAGATACACATACATAGAGAAACATGGATTTATATGTATAGTGATATGTTTAACTATGGAGATAATGAAAATATTTTAGATTACTTACACAACTAAGAGCCTATTGCAGGCTTGAAACGTTGTCCTCTTGTCTTTTGGACCCAACCTATTAAAATAAAGGTCTTTTAAGAAATCTTTGGTGGCTGGAGTGTTTCTGCATGTACTGTATCTAAGGACCTGGCAAGTCTGTTACTCCGTGCCCCTGTACAAGGTTTGCTGTTTTCCCTGCTTTGTG
This sequence comes from Bombina bombina, assembly GCF_027579735.1. Lineage (NCBI taxonomy): Eukaryota > Metazoa > Chordata > Amphibia > Anura > Bombinatoridae > Bombina > Bombina bombina. Next base: position 1,014,836,571 of record NC_069503.1, read on the forward strand.
GATTTACATTACAATCTTATGGACATTAAACAATATCTCAGAGGGATTTTCAAAGAGATATTCGCATATAGATCTCAAGATATCTAGACATATACATACAGTATATTCATATACATATCTCGCTATAAACAGATATATCAGTCCAAAAATCATCGCATATATAGAGAAATATTTATTTATAAATGAATAGAACCTATTTCATTAAGAAAACATTCTTGCAATATGAAATATTTTCATTTTCATGTACACTTTTTGAGGCGAATACGTCATGGGCTTTGCACAACAGATTAGGGTTTTATTTTTTTTTCTCTATTTGTCTTCTCCATTGTCTTCTATGGGGGAATACGTGAACGTGCACACAATTTGACTTTTTGGATTACATGGGTTAACGTGCGCGCAAAATAAGTTACTTTGCAACTTGTAATACATAAAAGCCATAACTTGTGTAGTGTTTTCGCAACTGTGAAAAACAGATTTCCCGCGCGACTTGTAATCTTGCCCTTAGTGAATATTGCAGCTCCTTTAAGTACTTCAAACAACTCAAGGATGAGTGGCAGAGGGAAGAATTTTTCACAGTAATCCGGTTTAACCCTCAGTTGTCAATGCATGGTCAGAGGCCTTCATCATCTTTTTCGAGAGGAAAAAGTCTTCCACAGCTAGAGAATAAAACGAGTGGATGAAACCTCTCTTCAGGCTGTCCTGGATGTACTCCTACAAAGTCTTCTGCTTAGGCTGTGACAGTGGATATGTCTTACATTTAAGTAGAGCCGCCAAGGAACTATATCTGCAAATTGTTGGTATTCTTGGGGAAAAGTGGGCGGTATCTCTACAGACACTAAATGATGGGATGCTGCCTAATAGGGTGGTGTATGCAATTCAGCTGAAAGGAAGGAGGTTAATGTTGTGCTTCTTAGCAAAGGTGTAGTCATGGGATATACCTGCGATTCAAAGCCTCAAAGTGCAAATCAAGGCTGAAAAGCACAGTTACCATAATTTTGGTCTTGGAGAAATTGCTTGCAAGGTCTAACCTGGCTTCTCCAATGTAGGTTAGACCCTTCCTTTTAGGAGGATAAAAGATGTCCTTTCAGGCTGCAGTAAAGACATAGGCCCATCAAGTGTCTTCTCTGTCCCTATGCTTCTGTCAGGTGGAGATGATTGACTTCCATAGGTTCTACAAGTTCAACAAAGGTTTGAAGCTTAGGCTCAGTTGGTGTTTAAAAGCGAGGGGCTAAACAGTAAATGGTACGAGGTATCTTGAGACCCCATTCCCACTCCTTAAAACATTTCATGATACCCGACATCTAGTCAGAGATACAGCACTATGAATTTTCAATGTATTCCGAAAGATCTTTATACATCCATTTTTTCTTTTATGCGATCTGCGAGACCTCTATGAAGGGTTGCACAGAGAGCACAAGCATCCCAATTCACATCTGCTGCCAGGGTACAAAATCATACCACAATACTTGTGTCTTACTGTGTGCCCAAAACTGAGCATTCAGCTGCTAAAACCCTGCCATGTTTGTCAGACAGTCTGTAGGGAGGACAGAAACTTATCAGCATCCTTCAGTAAATGGCCATTGTATTCAAGATAAGAAGGGACCCATGTCAAGGCTCTCCCCTTTAACAAAGAAATAACAAAAATAACTTTAGCCATAGAAATGCAAAATGCCTCAAGTTATTGTGGAATTGCAGGCTGTATATATTTTAAAAAAAACCTGGAGTTTTCAGTTTTACATCCACATTTTTCAGGCAAGAGGAGTTTGGGTGGTACAGAAGCAGAGGCGTGGACTGGTAAAGAAGCAGGTGCCTGGACTGGTATAGGGTGGGCTTGCAACAAGGATTTCCCTCCACTATTTCCTGGCCGTTAGTCAGATGGAGGGGTCCGTTAGCTTACAGTAAAGTCTGAAGTGGAGCTGAGGCTGAGGGATAAGGCAAAGGCATAGTCAGGCAAGCAAAGCCAGCAATAATAAGGAAGTATGGCACAAATTCAGAATCAATTAAAATAGTCAAGGACAGGCAGAAATTTAGACACAATCTGGCAGCACAGTACACAGGCAGGAGGGTAATGGCCCTTAGTGTCAAAGTCAGAAATTACCCAGGGACTGAGGTAGGAAATAGGTATAGCTGACAGTGGTTTAGTTCCCGATGTAGATGTGGCACAGAACAGATAATAGTAACAAAGAAGTACCTGTAAACTGACAAGAAGAATCCTCGGAGACAGATAGGTATTGTAGATACTCTGGAAATAGGCCATGGTCAGTATATAGTTTCAAGGATCAGAGCCAGGTACCAGTCTTAACTTTGCGTAGTACCAGGGGAAAAGCAAGCCCAATGTCAATTCAATCCAAGATTAGAGCCAGTTATCAGTATTATCTTTGCGTAGTACCATGGAAAACCAAGGCCAAGGTCAATGCAATCCAAGATCAGAGCCAGGTATCAGTCTTATGTTTGCGTAGTACCTGGGGTAGAGAAAAGGCAAGGTCAAAAACAGTCCAGAAGATTCTTTATGCCAAAAGTTCAAACAAAAGAGCACCCTACACGTATAACAGTATACTATAATTAGTCACTTTATAAAGCAAAAGATTTTTTGGAAAAGTGATGCAAAAGACACAATTGAGAAAACACAACATAGAAATAAATAAAACAGTGATGCAACCGTGTCCAGGGATGGAACTACAGGGGGTGCAGAGGTCGCAATTGCGACTGTGCCCCCATGGGTGGGGCAGGGATAGGCACGAATCAAGGCTGTGGCGGACATTTTCCAAAGTAAAGACCTTAGTGAAGGACACCAAGGTACATTTCAAATTAAAAACATAATTATATAGTGCTGAATGTTATTATACTGATACAGATACCACTTATCATATAACCAGCCCTCCTCTGGCTATACCCATGTGCCAGTGTCACTTCTGTGTCTTTGTGTAGTGCTGGGTCTTATTATATAGCTGCAGATACACATCCAGTATTTCACTCAGACTTTATATATTCCATAACTTAAAACCCAATATCGCTAGCAGTCTCTTGACAAACCACTAACTTTATTCACACTACATATTCTCCCTTTCCTATTATTTAATCAGAAAGAAAAGGTATACTAAGGTTGTGAATCACAACCTTAGTATATCTTTTCTTTTTAATTAAATACTACTTATAATAAACCTCAGGTGCTGGTTAAAATGCTTTACCTTTGCATATAAAGCTCCAGGGACACAGTAGCAGCTTGCTTCTTGAATCTTCCCTCTCTCTCTCAGTTATACTCAGAGTCATTTTCCCAGTACTAAGCGGCATCACGTGGGCGTGGCCCCAACCCTGCGAAATGTGGCGCTGCGTGTGTCAAGGAGAAGTCAGGACTAGCATTCATCTGTCTTACTCCTCCCTCCCCGCAGCAAAATGGGCTGCGGACACTGCAAGGGCCACTCACGGATACCAGTGTCCGTGTACGGACACCTTGCCTATCCCTGGGGTGGGGCCCCAACTGAAAAAAAATATATATTTTTTTTTTAAATAAAAAACGTTGACCTGACACTGTGTGCACTGATATCATGTGAGTGTGACATGATACTTCACTAGTGTTTCTGACTACAGGGGTTAGTGTTTAGAGAGTTAACCATTAAAACGGCTGATAAGGGCGGAGCAATTACTATCATGAATACTAGCATGTATGTTGCAGAGATTAATAGTCAATTGTCTAAGCGAGAAGTATATCAAAAATTGTCGCATGATCCTACTGTACATATTCAAAAGGAGATTGTTTTCATGGTTAATAGAGCTTTACAAATAGGTTTAATATCTAAGGATGTTGCAGATTTTTTGATCATAGCTCACCCATGTATCCCAGTTTTTTACACCTTACCAAAGGTGCACAAGCGGCTTGAGAACCCACCGGGTAGGCCAATTGTGGCTGGTATAGATTCAGTTTTTTCAAATATAGCTATCTTTTTGGATAGAGTGTTTCAACCGCTTGTGCACCTTGGTAGCTCTTACATCAAAGATAATGATGATTTTCTAGATAAAGTCCATAACTTGAACCTGACAAGCAGTAAATGTATACTTTTCACTTTAAACGTGAGCAGTTTATATACTGCTATAAAACATGAGAGTGGAATCTCGGCAGTCATGAAAGTTCTCTATACCGACAATAAATACTCCACAGCACAAAAAATGTTTTTTGAAAATTTGCTGAGAATTGTTTTATATCAAGATTACTTTTTGTTCCAGAACACATTTTTTCTCCAGCTTCAGGGAACAGCCATGGGTTCCAATGTCGCCCCCACATACGCAAATATATTCATTAATGCCTATAAAGAAACATTTGTTTATGAGAACACATTGTTCTTACAATATGCAGTGGCCTGGTGGCGGTACATAGATGATATATTCGGTGTGTGGTGTGGCGACATTGGAACCCTGGAAAAAGTTGTCACTGAACTCAATCAGAGCACTGATTCTATTAAATTCTGTTTGACTGCTAGTGAAATTGAGGTCAATTTTTTGGACACTACTATGTACTTCAGGGATGGTAAAATTTGTACAGACTTATACATCAAACCTACTGATAAGAATGGTCTTTTACATTATCAGAGCTTTCATCCTAGAAGTACAGTGAGGTCTTTATCTAGAAGTCAGTTTCTAAGGGTACAACGTATTGTATCAGAGAAAGATAGATTACATAATAGATTGCACAGTATGGCCAAGAAATTTGAGGATAGGGGTTACCCTGTAGGATTAGTTCAGAAGGAACAAACTAAAGTCCAGTGTCAAATGCATCCTACTCCAAAAAAGGATACTAAACGAATGATAGTAGTTATGGATCACAATAATCACAGTAGTGAAATTATGAGCATAATAAAGAAACATTGGCGCATTCTGCAGGGTTGCCACCCAGGAGTGGCTGAGTTTACACTATCCCCCATGCCTGCTTATAGAAGGAGGAGAAATCTTAGAGATGAGCTGGTACACACTGACATTGGAAGTGCAAAAAAACTACAACAGAGCTACATATCTGGCAAGAATCAGGGTTGTTATCCCTGTTTGGGATGTGGTAACTGCAATTCTATGATAAAGGGTCCAAATTTTGTCCATCCTCTCACTGGTAGGAAATTTCAGATAAAAGGTTTTTTTTACATGTAATACTATTTTTGCCATCTATCTCATAAAATGTCCATGTGGAAAATTTTATATTGGAGAGATGACCCGTAGAGTCCGTGATAGAATCATACAACATAAAAGCAATATTAGATGCAAAAATTTAGAAGCACCAGTGTCTGGTCATTTTATTCAGTGTGGTCATAATATCAGTCAGGTTCGTTTCCAAATCATTGATGCAGTGCCACGTCTCAGACGGAGGGGGAGATAGAGAGTCAATCCTCAAAAGGAAAGAGGCATTTTGAATTTATAAACTTAACGCCATGCAACCCTTTGGTTTAAATAAAGAATTAGATTACACTCTATTTTTGTAGCCATTCCCTTAACTATAAATTGTCATGAGCTATCTCATTTGGGTTTTGGAAATGTTATGTTGAAATAATATTAAAGGTAACTGGCGGCCCATATGTATATATATCTGTATAACCAATTGCTATGTATATATATTTTTTTGTATTGTTTTTAATTCCCATCCTGTACTTTATGCAACACAAATGAAAAAAAATTGTTATTTGCTGTAATAATAAGAATAACCTCTAGGTGGGGTTGTTTTCAGGTGTTGATTGAACACCTGAGTGTAGGTGGGCCTATATAAGGATTGAATAGTTTGTTTGAGCCTTGTATGATTAAGGGTTATGTACCCGAAACGTCACTGTTTTAACTCCAGTATGTGGAAATAAAGACTTTTATATGCTTTAAGGTGCTGCCTCTTTGTGGACTTGTGAGTATTCAAGGGATTACAGCACCCTTTTCTGGCTTGCACCTGACAGTGGTGCTGAGCTATCAAAGTGTTTTCAAAATACTATATATAGTACTGGTGGGTTAAACAGTGTCACTATATACAGTAATAGGGGGTCAGACCATCTTACAGACTGTGGGCACAGGGTACCTCCTTTTGCAGACGTAATCTGATTCACTTTTTTTCTGTGTTAAATGTTAAAAAATAAAAAAAAAGATATGTATCAAATTCACCTTTTTTGGGGGGCCCTTCTTAGATTCTTGCACCTGGGCCCTGTGGTTTCTAGTTACGCCTCTGACCGTGTCGCCAAAAAATTATGCGACCGTGGCGTGAAAAAAGACGAGACTAGAGAATATGACATCATGAAAACAATCAGGTGTGTGACAATAACGCCAGGATGAATCTTCCATTCAGCCTTTTCAGCTAAGTGAGGGATACTAGATTGCCTACTGATATATTTGTCTAATAGGCAAATCTGTATCCATTACGTACTACTTTCACCAAGCCATCATCCGCCATCAACATAGAGAAATGTTTGCAAATAATGTGACAGATATAGTAATTAGTCACAAAAGACACTCCGTTAAAAGGAGCACTAGCTGCTCTATTTTAATTCCTTAACCCCTTAATGACCACATCACTTTTCCATTTTCTGTCCGTTTGGGACCAAGGCTATTTTTACATTTTTGCGGTGTTTGTGTTTAGCTGTAATTTTCCTCTCGCTCATTTACTGTACCCACACATATTATATACCGTTTTTCTCGCCATTAAATGCACTTTCTAAAGATACCATTATTTTCATCATATCTTATAATTTACTATAAAAAAAATTATAAAATATGAGGAAAAATGGAAAAAAACACACTTTTTCTAACTTTGACCCCCAAAATCTGTTACATATCTACAACCACCAAAAAACACCCATGCTAAATAGTTTCTAAATTTTGTCCTGAGTTTAGAAATACCCAATGTTTACATGTTCTTTGCTTTTTTTGCAAGTTATAGGGCCATAAATACAAGTAGCACTTTGCTATTTTCAAACCATTTGTTTTTTCAAAATTAGCGCTAGTTACGTTAAAACACTAATATCTTTCAGGAATCCCTGAATATCCCTTGATATGTATATACATTTTTTTAGTAGACATCCCAAAGTATTGATCTAGGTCAATTTTGGTATATTTCATACCACCATTTCACCGCCAAATGCGATCAAATCGTTCACTTTTTCACCAATTTTTTCACAAACTTTCAGTTTCTCACTGAAATTATTTACAAACAGCTTGTGCAATTATGGCATAAATGGTTGTAAATTCTTCTCTGGGATCCCCTTTGTTCAGAAATAGCAGACATATATGGCTTTGGCATTGCTTTTTGGTAATTAGAAGGCCGCTAAATGCCACTGCGCACCACACGTGTATTATGCCCAGCAGTTAAGGGGTTAATTAGGGAGCTTTTAGGGAGCTTGTAGGGTTAATTTTAGCTTTAGTGTAGTAGGCAACCCCAAGTATTGATCTAGGCCCATTTTGGTATATTTCATGCCACCATTTCACCGCCAAATGCGATCAAATTAAAAAAACCGTAAAATATTTCACAATTTTAGGTTTCTCACTGAAATCATTTACAAACAGCTTGTGCAATTATGGCACAAATGGTTGCAAATGCTTCTCTGGGATCCCCTTTGTTCAGAAATAGCAGACATATATGACTTTGGCGTTGCTTTCTGGTAATTAGAAGGCCGCTAAATGCTGCTGCGTCTCACACGTGTATTATGGCTAGCAGTGAAGGGGTTAATTAGGGAGTTTGTAGGGAGCTTGCAGGGTTAATTTTAGCTTTAGTGTAGAGATCAGCCTCCCACCTGAAACATCCCACCCCCTGATCCCTCCCAAACAGCTCCCTTCCCTCCCCCACCCCACAATTGTCCCCGCCATCTTAAGTACTGGCAGAAAGTCTGCCAGTACTAAAATAAAAGGGTTTTTAAAAATAATAAACATTTTTTTAGCATATTTACATATGCTACTGTGTAGGATCCCCCCCCTTAGCCCCAACCTCCCTGATCCCCCCCAAAACCGTTCTCTAACCCTCCCCTCTGCCTTATTGGGGGCCATCTTGGGTACTGGCAGCTGTCTGCCAGTACCCAGTTTGCAAAAAATATGTTTTTTTTTATTTTTTGCCCGCTTTTTCTGTAGTGTAGCTTCCCCCTCCCCACAGACCAACCCCACCACCTAACTGATTGCTTTATTATACGCTTTGTTTATTTTTTTATACTATTTTTTTCCATTTTCCTACACTATTTTTTCTGTGTGTAGCGGTTCCCACCCGCTCCCTCCCCGTGCACGCGCCCGCCCCCACCCTCCCGTGCACGCGCGTGCGTCAGTGCGCGCCCCCTGGCATCCCCGCCCACGATCCCGCCCCCCTCCACACCACTAGGGCCATCGATGGCCGCCACCCGCCTCCCGGTCCGGCTCCCACACACCAACGCTGTAAGCCACTGATCTCCGGTGCAGAGAGGGCCACAGAGTGGCTCTCTCTGCACCGGATGGCTTAAAACGGCTATTGCAGGATGCCTCCATATCGAGGCATCACTGCAATAACCGGAAAGCAGCTGGAAGTGAGCAGGATCGCTTCCAGCTGCTTTCCACACCAAGGACGTGCAGGGTACGTCCTCAGGCGTTAACTGCCTTTTTTTTGAGGACGTACCCTGCACGTCCTCGGTCGTTAAGGGGTTAAAAGAATCCGCCTGTCTATTCCTTGTGCTGAAAGTCTAGCTTCATGGATTATTTTATGAGAATACCCCTGTTCATGTAAACCTTTTACTAGTTGATGTGCATTATCCTCAAACTGCACATCCCTTGTGCAGTTCCTTTTTAAACGCACAAATTCACCTATGGCTACAGCTTGGAATACTCTGGTCGGGTGGCAACTTTTTGCATTGAACAAGGTATTATATATTTATAAACTTCTGATTCCACCACTAAATCCGGTATTGCATGTAGCATCACATCCAAATAGTTTATATTTTTCTGGTTATGTTCAAATGTAAACCTGATTCCAATTTAAGAATTGTTCATTCATGTAACAAATTATAAGACTTTGTCTTCCTCGTCTTGACAGATGAACAGCAGGCCATCTATGTACCTTTTATACACAACTATCTCTTGCCCAAAGGGGTTTCCATCCCAATAGATGTGGGACTGATCCCACTTACCCATAAATAGGTTGGCATCGGAGGGGGCAAATTTGGCCCCAATTACTGTCTCACACCTCTGGAGAACACCCCCTCCAACTCAAAATAGTTGTGTATTAGGAGGAATCTTGTGCCCCTAAACACAAAGGGACAGTAGATATGATCATGCCTAAAATACTTATACAGGAAGAATTGTATTGCTATTAATCCTTTTTTTGTGAGGAATTGAGGAATACAGTGAACACACATCCACTTTCAACCAACACTATTCCCCCCTTCAAACAAACTTGGACATGCAAAAAAATCCATAAATCCTGTACTAGCGGGTTTTGAAAATTGCATCCAACCACTCCAATAGATGTTCCAAAAAAGGCCCTATGCCACTCACTATAGATCGACCCTTAACATCATGTAGGGATTTATGGACCTTGGGAAGATGGTTAAATATCGGAGTGGTTGGATGTTTCACTATTCACGAGTGGCTTGATACAAAATGCATAGCTCTTTACCATCATCAATTAAATGACATACTTATTTTCAAAATGTTGTGGTAGGGTCATGATCCAAAACTATAAAATCTGCAATTGCCTTAAGCCTTTTTTTTTTTTTTTTTTTTACAAATTCTGATCTATTCATGACCACTACAGAGCCGCCTTTATTAGCGGTCCTTACTACAATTTCATTGTTAGATGTTAATATTTCCAAGGCTTCTCTCCACTAAATGTAGTCAGCAATAAGCAAGCGCTACCCAGGGTGCTGAACCCAAAATGGGCTGGCTCCTAATCTTACATTTCTGCTTTTTTATATAAAGATACCAAGAGAACGAAGAAAAAATAATAATAGGAGTAAATTAGAAAGTTGCTTAAAATTATATGTTCTATCTGAATTATAAAAGAAAAAAATGTAAGTTTCATATCCCTTTAATAAACAACCCTTCAGCACGTAGTTAGTTAACATGTGTAGGTAGGAATTGTGATTTCACCTTAGGACTGTACAATAAGAGCATAGTTTGTATTTTAGATCTTTGAGTAGTTTTTATCAAGCAACTAAGCTTACGTCTGGAGAGCCGAAACACGTCAGTTGCTATTCTACCTTTCTCTGATTATGCCTGTCTGGTGTAATTTTTATTTGGCACCAGTGCTTCTTTATCGTCATTCAGCTATGCAAGTTTTTTTCCTTTCAATCTAAGATACCAAGAGAACTAACAAAATCTAATAATAGAAGTAAATTAGAAAGTTGTTTAAAATGACATGTTTTATCTGAATCATGAAAGAAAAAAAAAATAGGTTTTATGTCCCTTTAAAAGTAAAGCTTCAGCACTACAACACTGCAGACCCAGATTCAATACCTGCATTGGCTATCTTCATTGAACTGGTGTGGGTCAGAAATATGACAAAAGCTACTAAGGTACATGACAATAAAGATCTTAATTGAGTTAACCACAAATGCCATTCCTCTGACCCCCAACACTAATAAACCTGACTATGACCTTAGACACCTCAAGTTACCCATCAAAGCTGTTTACCCTAAATGCGCAACACAGAGTAGTAGACCACCTCAACTGAGGCCCCTGGTGCAAAACTTTTTGTTGCGCCCCCCCAAAGGTAACTCAGTAGTAAATAATACGATAGATACTGCTCTGTATAGTGCTTTTGAGGATAGACAACCTGCACTAATAATCCTGATCAGATACAAACTGCTAGCGGCTGATTGGTAGGGGGCGGCATTGCACAAGTATTTTGCCAGAAAATGCTTGTGCAATGATCACTATAGGCATTTACTACAGTGAATCATGTCCGCCCGACATTTGTTAAATCTACCCCTATGTATAGACTGGCTGCAATAGGCCCCTCAGCAGTTAGGACGAGGCTTAAGTTGGCTTCCTTTTTAACCAGTTTCTTATTCAGCCAGCTTCTTCTTCGCTGAATTGACTTCTTATTCAGTTAGCTTCTTATTGGGCAACTGATGACAATCAGCCAAATAAAGATGTATAAACAAAATATCTAGCATTATTTTTATTTTATATAAAATAATACACTTTCCCAAAACCTTAACAAACCTACATTTTATACAAATACATGTTATATTGCAATAAACAGATGGTAAACATGGCACAGTTTTGGTTATGTTTTGAATAAGTAACTTGTATATTGAAAGGGTTCAAATCCTGTGGGTCACTGATTTATGTAAGGATATATACAGGGTGTGAGCTCCTTCATACAATCCACATATTTTCAGACTGGCCCAAGGGTTTCTATGGCAAACGGGTGCCAACCTTGCCACTCCAAATATTTTAACTTTTCTGAATAAGTAACTGGTATTTTAAAAAGGTTCAAATCCTTTGGGCCTCTCATTTCGGTGTGGATATATACAGGGAGTGAGCCCCTTCATAGAATAGACATGTTTCAGACCAAGTGCTTTTATGGCAAACAAACTGATGCCAACCTTGTTAATTCATATATTTTACATTTTCTGAATAGGTAACTGTTATTTTGAAAGGGTTAAAATCATTTGGGCCATTAATTTCTGTATGGACATATACAGGGTGTGAACCCCTTCATAGGATAGACATGTTCTCAGCCTAGTCCGCTTTTTATGGCATACAAACTTGTGCCAACCTTGCTACTTCATATATTTTACCTTTCCTGAATAAGTAACTGGATATATATAGGGCAAGAACCTCTTCATACAATCTACACATTTTTAGATTGGCCCAAAAGTTTCTATGGCAAATGGGTGCCAACCTTGCCACTTCATATATTTTACCTTTTCTAAATTAGTAACTTTTTTTTTCAAAGGGTTCAAATCTTTTGAGCCACTTATTTCTCTGAAGATATATACCGGGGCGACCCCCTTCATAGTATAGGTATGTTCTCAGTTTGACCCAACACTTTTTATGGCAAACAAACTGGTGCCAAACTTACCATCTCATATATTTTACTTTTTTTTCTAAAGTAACTGGTATTTTAAAAGGGATAAAATCTTTTGGGACACTCATTCCTGTGTGGATATATACAGGGCCTGAACCCTTTTATAGGATATACATGTTCTCAGCCTGGCTCAACTTTTTATAGTAAACAAACAGGTGCAAACCTTGCCACTGCATATATTTTACCTTCTCTAAATAAGTAACTTGTACTTTGAAAGGGTTAAAATATTTTGGGCCACTGATTTCTATAGTGATATATACAGGGTGTAAGCCACTTCATACAATCCACTTGTTTTTTTTAACGACTGTCCCAATGGTTTCTATAGCAAACTAACTTGCGCCAACATTGCCACCTAAAATTTTTTTTTAACCTTTTCAAAAAAGTAAGCGGTATTTTAAAAGGATTAAAGTCCTTTGTGAGACCTATTTCGGTATGGATATTTACAGGGCATGAACCACTTCATAAGATAGACATGTTCTCAGCCTGGCCCAACACTTTTTTGACAAACTTGTACCAACTTTTTTAAATAAGTAACTGGTATTTTGAAAGGGTTTCTTTGCCAAAAAAAAAAGCTTTGGGCTAGTCTGAAAACATGTGGATCGTATAAAGGGGTTCCCACCCTATATATCCACATAGAAATCAGTGGCCCAAAGGATTTTAACCATTTTAAAATACTTATTTGGAAAAGGTAAAATATATGAAGTGGCAAGGTGGGCACCAGTTTGTTTCTCATAGAACCCATTGGGCCAGTCTGAAACAAATGGATTGTATAAAAGGGCTCACACCATGTAAATTTCTACACAGAAATGAGTGGCCCAAAGGATTTTAACCCTTTTAAAATTCCATTTATTATTAAAAAACAGATGAAATATTGAAGTGTCAAGGTTGGCATCAGTTTGTTTGCCATAGAAACTGTTGGGCCAGTCTGAAATGAGTGCCCCAAAGGGTTTTAATCTTTTAAAAATACTACTTATTTAGAAAAGGTAAAATATATGAAGTGGCAAGGTTGGCACCAGTTTGTTTGCCATAAAAAGGCATTGGGCCAGTCTGAAAACATGTGGATTGTATGAAGGGGCTCACGCCCTGTATATATCCACACAGAAATGAGTGGCCCAAAGGGTTTTAACCTTTTTAAAATACCAGTTACTTATTCAGAAAAGGTAAAATATATGAGGTGGCAAGGTTGGCACCAGTTTGCCATAAAAAGGCATTGGGTCAGGCTGAAAACACAAGGATTCTTTGAAGGGGCTCACACCCTGTATATAGCCTTACATAAATCAGTGGCCAAAATGATTTTAACTCTTTCAATATACAAGTTACTTATTCAAAACATAACCAAAATTGTGCCATGTTTACCATCTGTTTATTGCAATATAACAAGTATTTGTATAAAATTTAAAGGGACATGGAACCCAAATTTTTTCTTTCATGATTTAGAAAGAGCATTCAATTTTATTTAATTTTCTAATGTACTTCTATTATCTAATTTACTTTATTCTCTTGATATTCTTTGCGGAAAAGCATATCTAGATATGCTCAGTAGCTGCTGATTGGTGGCTGTACATAGATGCCTCATGTGATTGGCTCACCATTGTGCACTGCTATTTCTTCAGCAAAGGATATCTAAAGAATAAAACAAATTAGATAATAGAAGTAAATTGGAATGTTGTTTAAAATTGTATTCTCTACCTGAATCATGAAAGATTTTTTTGGGGTTTAGTGTCCCTTTAAGTTTGTTTGGTTTCGGGAAAGTTTATTTTATTTAAAATAAAAATAATTATAGATATTTTGTTTCTACATATTTTTGGGCTGATTGTAATCAGTTGACCAATAAGAAGCTAAATGAATAAGAAGCCAACTTCAGTTAATAAGTAGCTGGCCGAATAAGAAGCCAACGTCAGCATTGTGCACGTAGGCCTCAGCCCCTGTAGAAACCCCAATCCTGATTAATAACTCAAACTGCTCTATTTCTAGAGCAGTTACAAGTAAATTGCAAAGTTGTTTAAAATTATGTATGAATTATGAGAAATATTTTGGTTTACACATAGTTTTGTAATTGTCATGCAATACATGGCGGCATATGAAAATTGGTAGTTGGGAACATATTTTATATAGGTTTCGAGTATATATGCGCCACTCCACAGATTTTCAGGAATCTTTCTTGCAATTAAGTCTCTCATGACATGACCCCTCTTTTGGTAAGAAAAGGAGGGCATATAAAAAATACCTAACGTAATATTTTTCTAATAGAAAATACACAAAGCATAGGTAGGATAACAAAACGTTGATGGTTTTGCATACACTGACGAGAAAATGTGCAGAGCCGAGGCCGACTGACAAAAATAAACAAGGTTACGGCCATTTTGCGATTAATTAACTATTGTTAAAAGTCTCCCTGCCTCAAGGGGCCGCTGATAAAAACCAGACCGACGCTCTGCGCCTTCTTAACTCTTTATGTTACTCTATGTCCCACCCACTTTCTTCGGGTTTTGACGTTCTGTGCTGTCAGCTGACTGGATCACGTGACGGTTTGTGTGCTAGGATGGCCGTGGTCTACTAAGCTATATACTTGCCTGTCCGTGAATACCGAACCACATCATCACCGTCATCACAAAATCATCCCGGGAAGGTGCGGTAATCTGGAAGAACGGGCATGGGATACTATAAAACACAGTGCCAGAAGGGTGGTGTGGTTTTTATATTATGTGATTTAATACATAGCGTCTTGTGTATTAATATTTTCTTTCCCATTGATAAAACATAGAAAATTATTTGTTTGGATAATCATTTTTATAGTGGCAACGTATTCTGGTACAATTGAATAATATTTACTAAATGCATAAACCATTGCCTAGTAACAATCTACATAAGAATGGGATTATGAGACAAAATGCAAATTCAAAATGTTACATTTGCAATTAAAGTAGTTCTCTTTTTTTCATTGATAAAGTATTAATAATATGTTTACCATTAACTGCATCTCTTGTGTGACCACTAGTTACCATTTAAACAGATGATCAGGGAGGGTTCTATAATGTTTGTAAATACATTAAAGAGAATGGGTAATATAAGAATGGTATAGCTTTTTGAATGAAAGTTTTATCTTTTATACTCTGATATTGCAGATATTTTGTGATAACATATTTGTGGTAAATTCTCTTTGTATGTACAGATGTATTTTAAAGCTGCCTAGCTTCTTCTATTCAGGGATATACATTTCCACTAACATGGAATTAAAAATATATACATGACACTCTAAATTATCTCATTTAATATACATTTACCAGTTGGCCAGGTACAAAAAGACTCCAATAAATTCACTGTATTTTATATAAAAGATGATAATTTATTAGTGTAGTATCCCTTACAATGCTTCAGAAAGGGTGCTAGGGGGCAAGCAGTCATTAAAATCTCTTGAAGTAGTAGAACTTGTTATTTAAAGGGATAGTGCATTACAGCATTGCCAACCACTGGTAGATTTATTAAGCTGCATTGCAAGCTTTTTTGGCTATGTGGAGCAGGTTTGCATAAGTGAGCCTGCTGCACAGATTTAAGAAGCAAAAACCTCTTTTTCCTCTCTCGGCCACTTCAGAAGTCGCAAGATCAATCACCCGACACTTGCTCTATTTTCCAGTAGTTCATTGCTGCACTTTCATCAAAGGATACCAAGAGAATGATGCAAATTTGATAATAGAACTAAATTAAAATGTTGTTTGAAATAACGTGCTCTATCGTAATCACAAAATGAAAATGTTGTGTTTCATGTCACTTTAATGAAGCATTAAACACTTGGAGACTGTAATATTATTTTGTCTCATTTTCCTGTAATTTTATGTGAGCTTTCCTGTTTCTGGGAGAATTTGAAGTACAGCCTATAGACATCACAAGTCTTACACTGCTATGTTCCCCACAGTCATTGTTTTTTAAAAGTGACAAATTAGCACATTTTATAACTGTCCCTAATTCTCCTAAATAGAGGATAAGATTTCAAATACTTTCGTTACAACAGTGCAGAAACAAAAACTTTAGATATTAATATTTTTTACACATTTTCTTTAATATTTAAACGACTAACCTTTTTTTAAACATTATTACCAGGCTAATAATCTGAGTATTTTATTACATATAACAAATATTTGTGTGATGTCCCTTTGATGAGACTCTACAAGAGAGAAGGATCATGTTTCTTGCCATTAACAGGAAGTTGTATCACAGCTAGCTCCTGACTTGCATTCTGCTATTGCTTAATATACCAAAGGGAAGTAAGACAGTATTTTCAGGATATGATCTGATTTTTATTGTATTTTTAAAGGGACATGAAACACAAAAATTGTCTTTCATAATTCAGATAAAACCATTTTAAACAACTTTCCAATTTACTTCTGTTATCAAATTTGCTTTATTTTCTTGGTATCCTGTAATGAAGGATCAGCAGTGCATTCCTGGGAGCTAGCTGAACACATCAGTAAGCCAATGACAATAGGCATATATGAGCAGTCTCCAATAAGCAGCTAGCTCCCAGCTCTGTGAGCCTACCTAGGTATGCTTTTTAATAAGGAAACCAAGAGCAAATCAAATTGGATAATATAAGTACATTGGAAAAGTATTCACCATTGTGTGCTCTATCTGATTCACAAAAGTAAATTTTTGAATTTCATGTCCCTTTTAATGAACAGGCTATTCATAGTCACAAAGGAAATACATGATAATTCAGTTATTTTAATTACTTTAAGGAAGTTAATATGCCAGCATTAACATATTTTAAATTAAACTCATATCTGTAGAACAGGGATGGGGAACCTTGGCATTCCTGATGTTTCAGAACTACATTACCCATGATGCGTAGGCATTCTGCAGTCCAGTTGAGCATCATGGGAAATGTAGTTCTGAAACATCTGGAGGGCCAAGGTTCCCCATCCCTGCTGTAGAATAAGGTATTGCTTTTAAACAGTAAAGTCAAAATTAAACTTTCATGATTCAGACAGAGCATGCAATTTCAAAAGAAAAATCTGATGTACTTTTATGATCTAATTTGCTTTGTTGTTTTGGTATCCTTTGTTTAAAAAGAATACCTAGGTAGGCTCAGGAGCAGCAGCAATATATTACTGGGAGCTAGCTGCTGATTGGTGGCTGCACGTATATGCATCTTGTCATTGGCTCACACAATGTGTTCAGCTAGTTCCCAGTAGTGCATTACTGCTCTTCCAACAAAGGATAACAAGAGAATGAAGCGTGGCTATTGGATACTAGGTGGAAACGTCACCGCTTGAGAAAAAAAAAAATGATTTTCTGGTGGGCGGCCGGAGTAGGGTAATGTAATAAAACAATGAAACTCATAAGATTAGGTTACAGTACATGTTCAATTAAAAATGGTAAATGACGGTCCATTTAATTTTAATGCATTGATTCTGTATAGTTTTATCAGATTGTGCAAATTTACTGTCACCTCAACCTTTACATCTATATCTTTAATGTTTACAAAAAATAATATAATTGTAATAAACACATCTACATACTACAGGCTAATCTTTGCTTTCCATACATTATGTCTAGCTTTTATTTACTGTTAAATATAACTTTAAATAATTTTTAGAGCAAATTAACATCTTGTTTGCTGCATTTGTTTTTCAGTAGTCAAACTCCACCCACCATTTGCCTTATTTGGAGGAGCCAATTAGGACTTGAGTCAGCAGACAGCAAGGCTAAGCACAGTCATATTGTTAGTATAAAGTGCATTGTTTTGCAGCTGTTATCCGTTAAAGGGACATTCATACGCTGGGCACAACTAATTTAATTTGGAGACTAGTCACCTTGCTATTGGTTTTTCTCTTGTGCCTACAGATCTCTTTAATGCCTTTCTCTTATTTTAACAGTTTACAAGTACTGATTAGTGAAACTGCATCTTCACACTGGGCGCCGCCATCTTGGAGTTATAAGTATTCATGCACACTGAAGCCGTGCGCACTCACATATCGGCTATATTGTTGTCTGTCAAGCATTACTGTGCAACACTTCACCTTAGAGTGCACAATACAGAGCAGGAGCTGTACATTTTTCAGTGGCTACATTTCTCTATATTATTCCTAAGGGCTTTTTTTATATTTGTTATGTAACTTATAAACTGTTAAAAAAAAACAAAAAAAACAAAAAAAAAACCCCCTCTAAATATGTAAACTTCTGCTTTCTATTGTGCGAGATAAACCCAAGTGCAACATCACTGATCTGTGAAGCTCACTGCTTCTATGACATGATGAAACAATACTCGCGCTACAAGATGGCGGCACCCAGTGGAAAGATGCAGAGCTTTACCAACTGGCTCCTGTAATGGGTTAAAATATGAAGCTTTTAAGAGAACTGCAGGTACAGAAGGAAAAACACTAGCATGGTGAATAGTAACCTTGCTACTGTACCCAGCTGTTCAATGTCCCTTTTAAAGCCAATTAAGGAGATATGTAGAGGGGTTAGCCTTGATACACCTTTTTCGTTCTTTTCCAGGTCTGATAATTAGAAAAGCCACAATTTTCAGAGTTAGATTACATGAATAGGTGGCAAAATAAACAATGAAAGTACAGGTATAAGGTTTTTCTACATATAAGTAAACCATTTTATTTTAACATGTTAAGATGTTTACTGTCCTTTTATATTCATAGGAAAACTTTCACTGGACTTATCTATATATCACAATTATTCAGTGCTGTTTAGGTGTCTGGCTAGCATCTTTCTAACCTTCACTTTTTTTTTTTTTTTTTTTTTAAATTCTAAGCTTCACTTGGCTCTTATCAGCATTGCGAGTTGACTTTTTGGCAATGTATTCTTAGATGTTACATTTTATATTTTAAAGCTCATGTGCATATTTCACTGTATACAAGCCAATGTCTTGATGGTTGTATTAATGGAATAAACTTCTAGTCTTAATTCATAGAAACTACTACAACTACTTTGACAATAATTGAGTAGTTTAGTTGACAGGTAGATTGTATATCTGTTATATAGATCAGGGCTTCTTAAATATTGTGCTCACAAGACTAGAAATTGAGACCTGTCACTTTATAATGTCTGTCTCTCTGCATAGTTAAGACTCATTCCTATGTACCAGATGCTGTGTCCCATCTTGTTACAGAGCTACAAGCACAACTAGGGATTATCATGGGCAACTGCCTCTTTGATTGTCTGACCAGCCATGTCCTCATTGGGGAGCATTAAAATGATCTTAAAGGGACACTCAAATCAAAATAAACTTCTATGATTCAGGTAGATCATGCAGTTTTAAGACACTTCCCAATTTACTTCCATTATACAATTTTGCACAGTCTTTATATATTCACACTTTCTGGGGAACAAAATCCTACCGAGCATGTGCACAAGCTCACAGAGTATACGTATACTAGTCTATGATTGGTTGATGTCTGTCACATGATGCAGGGGGCCGGAAAATGGGAGAAAATATAAATTTGAATTTCAAGTAAGCAGTACATTGTTTCCTGACAGATTAAATTCTATTGCATTGTCTTTTTAATACATACTTGTTAATTATGTAATTCTACTGCATTGAGTGGTCCTTTTAAACATAACTAACTTTTGTGTAAAAATTATACTTTGTCCCACACTCCCTAGAGAGGCCAAAAAGCAATTTTTGCTACAAATATAGGTTACAGATATTGCTTTTTGGCCTCTCTTGGGAGTGTGGAACAAAGCACCGTTTTGACTCAAGGAAGAGGTGTTTTAATGTTCCTTTTAAATATAAATTAAACCAAATGTTTTTCTTTCATGATTCATATAGAGCATACAGTTTTAAACCACTTTCCATGAAAGGAAAAAAATGGGTTTTGTGTCCCTTTTAAGGCTTGCAGCTCCCAAGTAGGACTTAAAGTTAAAGTCAATCCTAGCGTTTTACAAACACTAGGATTGACTTTTGAAACAAAGGGGACTTTCATTTGTTTATTTTGTTTCAATCGATTGCCGTTCTTAGCTGCTACAGCAGCCCATGGCTCCAAATTTTTTTTGCTAAAGGGTGACGTTTTCACCTCTTAGCCAATAGCCGTGCGGTAAATCCGTCTCTGATGGGCGCCAAGCCGGATTTACCACACGGCTTTTGGCTAAGAGGTGAAAATTTCACCTTTTTAGCAAAAAAAAAAGTTTTTAGACGTGGGCTGCCGTAGCAGCAACTAAAAACGGCGATCGATTGAAACAAATAAGCTTTCTGCATGAAGTATCTTAGACTTCATGAATGAAAGTCCCCTTTATTTGTTTCAATAGTCAATCCTAGCGTTTGTAAAACGCTAGGATTGACTTTCACTTTAAAGTAAATGTAAACTTTCATCAATTAGTGCCTGGTTTTTAAATATACTATTAAAAACAGGGGCACTTTCATTGCTGAAGGTTTACGTTGCACCATGTTTTACAAATACCTTTTAACTTCTTCAAAGCCGGATCGGCATCCCCCGCATGCAGGTCCTTTGTAAATACGTCACCAATGACGAAACCGGCTTCCTCCAATCACGGCAGGGCCTCACGAGATGGATGCTCGGGTGGTGGTGGGGGAGCCGTGATGGGAGCAAGCCGGCTTTGTTATTGGTGACGGACCTGCAGGCGGGGGCTGCCGATCCGGCTTGGAAGAAGTAAAAAGTAAGTATTTGTAAAAATACGGTACAATGTAAACTCTTATCAATGAAAGTGCCCCTATTTTTAAATAACGGGCACTAATTGATGAAAGTTTACATTCACTTTAAGCTATGTGTTTAAACCTTGTTTTTATCATTCGAGTTTTTGTTTTTTTATTGATCTTTATATTAAAATCTTGAGAATTTTATATCAAAAATATATTGTACTCAAAGCATTTCTTACTGAAATGCAGACTTGTCTTTTTTTGTTCACTCATAAAACAGTGGGAATTGTCTATATCAAAGTGCTGCAGTATGCACTAAATGTGCCCTTTAGGGATTTTTTTTTTTTTTTTTTTTTTTTTTAAGGGAATATCACATTTGTAAGTAAATGTACTTGGTAGGGGTAGCCTGAGTGCTAGATAAAAGGGTAATTTGCCTGATTAATGTTAAAATGAATACGCTATATTAGAATTTGAAGTTGAATGAGACATATTTCCTCTTAGTTATGAAGTGGAATTGGTGAGTGTGTGTGAGCATGTGATCTGTTCTTCCAGTACGTATTTAGACAATTCTAGGTATTTAGCAACTCCTTGGGGTCTAGGAAAGATGCAGATGAAATAAGTTGTCTGTTGGATTTGTTAAAGGGATGTTAAAACCTAAACACATTCTAGATAGAATGATGCATTAAAGCAAAGGTTAGCCTGAACATACCATGCAGATGCATTTTTGTTAAATTATGTTAGTTGTACAAATATGAAAAAATGTTTTAAGCTAGGTAAGTCTCTGCTGAGGAAATTTAAAGAAAATTTATAAATGGGTCACTTGAGTGTGCTACAATGGCTTTATGGAATGCAGCGGTGTGAAAGGGACAGTAATTAGACATTCATGCTTTAGACAGAGCATACAATTTTAAATAACTTTCCAATTTACTTCTATTATTTAATTTGCTTCATTCTCTTGTTATCCTTTGCTGAAAAGGTTTATCTAGGAGAGCTCAGGAGCAGCAAACAACCTTGCTGCTGATTGGTGGCTTCATAAATATACCGATTGTCTTTGGCTCGCCCATTTGTTCAGTTAGAAACCAGTAGTGCATTGTGGCTCCTTCAACAAATGATACCTAAAGAATGAAGCAAATTTGATATTAGTAAACTGGACATTTGTTTAAAATTGTATGTTCTACCTACATTATGAAAGAAAAATGTTGGTTTTCGTGTCCCTTTTAAGTCTGGAGTCTGCTCTACTACTTTTAACAGGAATTGGAAAGTCTCCAATTTTCAACATTTAAAATGACACGAATATAGGACAAATAGGACATGTAGAATACAAGTAACAAAAAAGCTGGCACTCACTGGTCTTATATCAAAACACAGCTTTTTTGTTATATATATTGTATGTGTATTGTGATATATATATATATATATATATATATATATATATATATATATATATATATATATATATATATATATATATATATATAATCTATCAAGAAACTTGCACTCACTGGACTTTTTCAAAGTATCAAAATTTAATGTGACGTTTCTGAGGAAGGGGATACTCTGAGGAAGGGGGACGTTTCTCAGACGGTCTGAGGAAGGGGATACTCTATCTCCGAAACGTCACATTAAATTTTTATACTTTGAAAAAGTCCAGCGAGTGCAAGTTTCTTGCCATATATACCTATTATCCACTAGCACCCTGGCTGCAGAAGTTTTGAAGTGAGAGTGCTCATATTATATATATATATATATATATATATATATATATATATATATATATATATATATATATATATATATATATATATATATATATATATATATATATATTGCACTCACCAGGACTTTTCAAAGTTTTATTCCAATTATGTGAACGTTTTCCGTTTTCGGGGGATTAGCCCCTTCCTCAGACATGCAAAAACCCACACCAGACACCCTTATAAAGGTGGGCCAGCCAATCACATGCTCTCCACAGAAAGGTGCCTCCCACAAGTGAGTACACCCCCATGGCAACAAATGAGTCAGACCCAAACAGCAAAAATAGTGAACATAAATACATAAAATGAACAGCAGGACAAGATTGGTCATAAGCAGGGCAATACAAAATGTATAAGTTAAATACATTGTATAGAACAAATCAAAGTTTCTATCCAAATAAGATCAGCATCTTTAAACATGAAATCAATAAATCATGAAAGCACATAAATACATAGGTAAAGTGCAAACGGGAAATTCAAAAGGCTCTGTCTGCTGGTTGTCATGGCAACCCATGTATACAAGAAAAGGGGCCATAAAACTATGTAGCAAAACAGTAGTAGACAATGGAGAGTAGTTATGCACAGAGAAGTGCAACATCACGGCGCTATGTATTCAATTGTTACATTTGTCAGTTTACTACTTATTACATTTAGCGATGTGCATGTATATAGTCACATATCAAGGTCCATTTTGTTCTCCAGCGCTGTGAAACATCGGGGGGGGGGGGGAGGGGGAGAGAAAAACCGGGAATGTCATTGTAAGCAGCAAGGCAGCGTTACCGGTCAGTTGCCATAGCAACCCAATCAAACAGCTACCATAAGCATTTAAATTACAGCGCTGAGAAGGGACTTATTAAATAACGATAAAAGAAGTAAAAAGAAATGTCAGCCAAGCAACAAGTAAAGCCCGTGCCTGATGTAAAAAATAGCAAAGCATGTAATGTCAGACATCCCAAGTCTCCCTGAAGTTCAGGGAGTCTCCCTGATTGTAATAGCGGCTCCCTGATGCCAGCAAATGGAATGCAATCTCCCTGAAACGCCAAGTACCATGATCCAATGTGGCCCAAATCCGGAAAAGTGTTTCTTTAAGGAATGTCTTTAGTTGCTGGGATGCATCAGTAACCAAAAAGCCCCCACTGATTTTAATAAAACACAAATACTACCTTATTTACTGCACGTAATTAAACTTCATATTCTAAAATATTTGAGCACTCAACAAGCGTACAATCACTGGAAAATAGGTTTGTTGTATGTGGTTGTGCAATAAAGCTACTTTTTTATGTGACTTTAGTGGGAACTGGGAAGCTATTTTAATGAAAAATCTATCTTATTTAGGGTTTCAAGGTGTCCAATATATGACTGGGAGGGGTGGCAGCGCAGTAGCGGGAGAAGCCACCTCCCTGAAATTAGTTTTTGCAGGTTGGGATGTCTGTAATGTGGTCAGAAGCGGCACCTGGTTGGCTATGTGCATGTAAAAATCATCCTAGGGGATTGTCAATGAAAGTTATATAGTACATTGAAAGTTATATAATACAAGTTATACAATACAATGATAAGGTGGCAGACCCTCCAGTGGATGAAATATGGGAGGATGTAAGAGCAGATTAAATCAGACATACTTCATTGTATATCACAAATATGAACTACAATTAATCAAGCATTGTAAACATTTGTAAACGTAAATACATATTAGAGCTGTCAAACTGGAAATTGATAGTCCCAAAGTCAAAAATCACAAACACACCTGCCAATCTAGATGTGTATTGAGCCCTTTTGGTATTAGGGTCTCCAGAGTATAGGTCCAGCGGGCTTCCTTTCTAAGTAGAAGGGTATTTCTGTCACCCCCCCTGCTAAGGGGAGGGACATGGTCAATAATAGTGTACCTGAGCCTTGACTGTGTGGTTGCAGTTGGCGAAATGGCGTGCCAACGGTTGCTCTGAAGTTCCATTTTTTTTTTATAGCCAATCTGTTGGCCGACCGATGGTTAGCCATTCTTGTGCGTAGGTCATCTGTCGTTTTACCCACGTAAAAAAGACCACAAATACAGTGTAGCAAATAAACTATATGTGTAGTGGTACCAAGTTAATCTGTATTTGTGGTAGTACTTTTTCCTCTTATGTGGGTGCGTGAAGTAATTGCCAGTTGTTAAGGCACTACACGTAGTGCAGCCGATGCACCTAAATACACCTTTTTTATCCAATTTGAGCCAGGTACCCTTGGTATAACTCTTAACTGGGTCAGTTTTTACCAATATGTCCCTTAGGGATCTGGATCTCCTAAAGCCAATGCGGGGTGGGGGCATTTGTTGAAACGGTAAGGCGGGTCTGTGTTAATGACATGCCAATTGTCCTGTAGTTATTGGCTGATTTTCTGTTTGTCCCCAGTATAGGTGGTCACAAAGGTCACCCTAGGGGTATTTTTATCATCCCTATTAGTATCTTGATTGGTCAATAGTTGTGTTTTTTGTTGTGCCAGAAGTTTTGGAGGATAACCCCGCTGTGTGAATCTATTAGCCATTTCAATTAGTTGTAGATCCTTGTGCGAGTGTGTGTGTATGTGTATATGTATGTGTATATGTGTGTGTGTGTGTATGTATATATATGTATATATATATATATATATATATATATATATATACCGTATTGTTCCGAGTATAAGCCGCACCCTTAAAGTTTGGTGCCATTTTTAAGAAATAACCCTTACAGGCTGCCTCCTCTTAACCCACTCCTTCCCTCAAGCAGTGCCCACTACTCACACTATTACCACTACCCCTACCTTACATAAGCCTTCCCTCAGCCTCTCTCACCCCCTTCACACACAGCCCTGACAGATACCCTAAGTCTCCTTACCCTCCTCCCTTGTACACACATAGCCCCCTCATAACCCTCACAGGCTGCTTCCTTTTAACCCACTACTTCCCTAAAGCAGTGCCCACTACTCACACTATTAACACTATCCCTACCTTACATAAGCCTCCCCTCAGCCCTTCTCACCAATCAGAGCCCCCTTTTTCCTCACACAACCCCCTCCTCATCAATCCTGACTCACCCTCCTTTAACAGGAGGAATTACCAGTACTATGGGGGCAAAAGTCTAAAAACTGTACTCACACAAATTGTCCAGGGTGTGCCCGGACCCCTCCCTGCAACATCAGCGCTTCAACCTAAGCCCCACCCGGACCTTTCACTGTAAGATACTGAGTATAGGCCGCACCCCTGATTTAGAGACTTACATCAGGGGAAAAAAGTGCGGCCTATACTCAGAACAATACGGTATATATATATATATATATATGTATATGTATATATATATATATATATATATGTGTATATATATATATATATACTGTGTGTATATATATTATTATTATTATTATTATTATTATTATTTTTTCATTTTTTTAGTACTGCAAGTAATTAAATATGTTTTATATTACAATCTAAAAGGGAAATGGAAATCTCTTATGTTTTTCAAATGTATATTTCTCAATATTGAAAATTCCTGATGAAGATAAATAATTTGTTTAATAAAAAGAAAACAACAAATTTTTTTTTTTCTTTTTTCTTTTTTTTTTTTTTTTTTTTTTTTTTTTTTTTTAGCTTTTTTCTTTTTTTTTTTTGCTTTTTTCTTTTCATGTTGGAAACCTATTTGGCCTATAGTATTGTGAGTATTAGTTTCAAAAGCTCCAGTGTTTGGATCCTGATAAAAGCGCTACTGTGTCTCCTTTTCCCTTAAGCATGTGACCCCTGGAGCTGAGAAATGCTCACATTCAGGAAGTGAGGAGTAATGCTTTGAAACAAGCAATCTTACAGTCAGTGAGTGCCTAATATCTGTTGTATAGCGAAGTGGTTTGTTTTAAAGAGTTTTGCTCTTGATTTGCTTTTCTCTCATATTTTCTCACATGTTGTTGTGTTTTTTTTCCCTTAAATGTCTTGAAAATTAATGCATTTTGAAATCTTAGCATTGGTACCTTTTTTTTTTTTTTTTTAGGCAGAGAGGTTACAGTTGAAAATGTACCTTAGGACAATGCAAAAAAGCTCAGGAACACACCTATTACACCTTTTGCCCTGGTGTGCTTCGTTAAAGGGATACTCAAGTCAAAATTAAACTTTTATGGTATATTTCATGCCACTATTTCACAGCCAAATGCGATCAAATAAAAAAAATAGTTAAATTTTTCACAATTTTAGGCTTCTCACTGAAATTATTTACAGCTTGTGCAATTATGGCACAAATGGTTGTAAATGCTTCTCTAGGATCCCCTTTGTTCAGAAATAGCAGACCTATATGGCTTTGGTGTTGTTTTTGGTTATTAGAAGGCCGCTAAATGCCGCTGCATACCACACTTGTATTATGCCCAGCAGTGAAGAGGTTAATTTAGGTAACTTGTAGGGTTAATTTAAGCTTTAGTGTAGATATCAGCCTCCCACCTGACACATCCCGCCCCCTGAACCCTCCCTGACCCCCCTCAAACAGCTCTTTTCCCTCCCCCACCTCACAATTGTCACTGCCATCTTAAATACTAGCAGAAAGTCTGCCAGTACTAAAATAACAAGCTTTTTTTCATTCAATTGAATCTGCAGTGTTGGATCCCCCCCACATACAGCTCTCTAAACCCACCCCCTCTACCTATTTACCGCCATCTTGGGTACTGGCAGGTTTGGCCCCAGAAATGTCCTTTTTTCTTTTTTTTTTTTTTTTTTAAATAGAATATTTTCTGTAGTGTAGCTGCCCCCCATCAACATCCTACCTCCCTCCCAGATCCCCTTCCCAACAGCCAGTATGTCCCCACCTAGGCATCAATGCAAAAAACTTGGCTGCATAAATCGTTATTTTGCGCCAGCGAGCCTGCCTCCCCGGCCGCTTTCTCCTACTGAGGAGAAACACTCCACAACCGGATCAAGATGCCGGTACATTGATGGGTGGGCCACCCACCAACAATCGTCACCATTAATGCCCGATGCAGAAAGGGCCACAGAGTGGCTCTCTGCATTGGTGGCTACTAAAAGGGATTACAGTGATTCCTTAGTAGCGAGGCATCACTGCAACCCCTTGGAAGTGATCGGGATCGCTACCAACGCTTGAAACCCCTGAGGACGTACAGGGTCGTCCTTGGTCACTAACTGACATTTTTTGTAGGACATGCCCGATACGTCCTTGGCCCTTAAGGGGTTAAAGGGACACTGAACCCAAAAAAAAATTATTTTGTGATTCAGATGGAGCATGCAACTTTCTTATTTACTCCTATTATCACATTTTCTTCATTCTTTTGGTATCTTTATTTAAAAAGCAAAAATGTAAGTTTAGATGCTGGCCCATTTTTGGTGCTGTCCATAGCCTGAACCAAAAATTGTCTGGCTTCTTAGCTTAGATGCCTTCTTTTTCAAATAAAGATAGCAAGAGAATGAAGAAAAATTAATAGGAGTAAATTAGAAAGTTGCTTAAAATTGTATGCTCTATCTGAATCGCGAAAGAAAAAAATTTGAGTTCAGTGTCCCTTTAAGCATTTTTATCATTGGTTTACTTTGTACAGCAGCATAATATGACCAAGTGCTTGGTGTTTCTTTATCAAGATTGTTGTATGTGCTCTGTGCTCCTTGCCAGTAAACTTAATGATTGTAGCCTGATGAATCAGGAACTCAGCCAAGATGGAAATCTCCAAATTACTGCTGTTAGTCTGCATGACTTTGTCAAGCATGATACCGTTTTGGTGCACTCTTTACCATGGCAGTCAATGCTTCAGTGATAAATATATCTCTTGTAATTATGAAGCACAAGCTGGAATAGCTGTGTTTTGTATGTATAATGGGAGATTACTTAGAGACACTGTACCCAAAAATTTAATTTCGTGATTCAGATTAAGCATGAAATTTTAAGCAAATTTCGAATTTACTCCTATTATCAAATTTTCTTCATTCTCTTGGTATCTTTATTTGAAATGCAAGAATGTAAGTTTAGATGCCGGACCATTTTTGGTGAACAACCTGGGTTGTCCTTGCTGATTGGTGGATAAATTCATCCACCAATAAAAAAAGTGCTGTCCAGAGTACTGAAACCAAAAAAAGCTTAGATGCCTTCTTTTTCCAATGATAGCAAGAAAACGAAGAAAATTTGATAATAGGAGTAAATTAGAAAGTTGCTTAAAACTGCATGCTCTTTCTGAATTACAAATGAACAAATTTGGGTTCAATGTCCCTTTAAGCATTTGCACCCTTGGGAGGTTCCCAGTTTGTTTGAGAGCATGCAGTGTTTGGCTGTATTAGGGACCCAGGATGGGGAGAGACCATGATGTGGTTCCTGAACTTGACCCATTTGGCCAGATGCTGTAACTTACTCTTCCAGTTTTGCTTTAAATCTTAGCTGAGTGCCAAACTTCCTCTGTGTGTGTGTTTTTTTTTTTTTTTTTTTTTTTTTTTATAAGCTGGGATAGTCCCTTAAAATGATATGAAACCCCCAAAATTATTTTGTGATTCAGACACCTCATACATACAATTTTTAAAAAGTTTTCTATTTACTTTTTATTATAAAAATTGCTTCATTCTTTGTTGAAGAGATACTTAGGTAGGTTTCTGGAGCACTACATGTCAGGAAATAGTGCTGCCATCTAGTGCTTTTGCAAATGGATAACATTCTTGCAAAACTGCTGCCATATAGTGCTCCAGACGTGCAAGTTTTAGGTCCCTGCTTTTCAACAACGGATACCAAGAGAACAAATACAACTTGGTAATAGAAGTAAATTAGAAAGTTGTTTGCAATTAAATCTATCATTGATACAGTTATGCTTGGTACCCTAAACATTATAGTTTATATTAAATGAGAGACCAAATTAGATTAAAATGAGTTATTACTGTAAGGGATATTTTACTAAAACATAATAAAAGAACAGTATTTAAACTTTTTTTTTTTTTATGGCAAAAAAACTCTTAGTGAAAGTTATTTAAATTGAAACCAATAAGCTGTATTTGTTCTGTACTACCTTACTGTTTGATTATGCTTATTGGCTTCTAAGCTTTTTCACATCCCTGTGCTAAGGCAATTTGGAGCTTTATATTTATTTTTTTGGTGCTTACAATTTAGCATGTAAGTCATTTCAGTGAGTGACCCACACAGATTATATATAATTTATCTCAGCAGGCCCTACAGATTCAGAATTTAATATTATCATAATTATCTTTCAATGCATGTGACGATGATGCAAAAAAAAATAATATATATATTACTAATGTATACTTTTAATAATATTTTATTAAATAACATTGATAATATCCAGGTGACTACTGTGATCAACTTACTAAATTCTTATCAAGGGTATCCACCTTTGAAGGAGGGGCCCATACAGGCTTTTGTGTATTGTAATAAAAACTAGAAGGGCCCCAATGGGGTCGGTTTATCAAACAATGGTAGACAGGAGCGTACATATACGCCCCTGTCAGCTGCAGCTCGCTGTCGGAATTCAGCTTTGCACAGGAGTGCTATTTTTTGCTTTTGTGCAACGCCGCCCCATGCCCACGCACAGCCAATCATGCGCGGGCAGGAGCTGTCAATCTCCCCGCTCGGACGAGGTGGAGAAAAGGTTAGGGAAGCAGCAGTCTGATGACCGCTGCTTGATAAATACGTAGGGGTGCGAAGGCAGGTGAAGCCTTTGATAAATCAACCCCTTTGTGCAAAGTTTAAATAAAATCACAATTTTTCTGCTAGGGGATCACTGTCACATACTTGTTTTTAAAAGGGGACATGTACACTACACAGTAAACTTTATGGGGGGGGGGTCTATAAACATTTTTAATAAACCTTTTAGATTTTTTTTTATGTGTTCCTAAAGATAGCCTCCTCAGTAAAACCCCATGCTTTTTTGGTGTTTTTTTTTTTTTTTTTTTTTAATTTGTTGCGTTTCAAGACCAGCACCATTTCAAAGAACAACAATTATTATTAAAGTGAGTGTTCATGATAGTCTGTAGCTGCTCGGGGAGCTGACCGTCCGGTCTGTCGGCTCACTCTAAACTGTCTCACATTGGGACCCTTTGTGTTTACAATATTCACTGAGCATTTGGCATTTTTTAAAATATTTTAAGAAATCTTTTTATTCATATACTTGTGGAGGTCTGTTTACCCACCAGCATAAAAGAGGCTGTACCCATATCATAGAGCTTGTTTTAGCTCTATTACACGTGACTCGTGAGTAGTGAATCTTCACTTTCACAAGGAATATTATCCTTTTTGCAGTATTGCACTATGTTCTGATTTCCTTTCATTTAAGGAACATCTGGAGACACAGTTTGATCTCTTCATTATTTTGTATGGACATATCCTTTACTCTTATATTTTCCACTATTTAAAGGCACAGATTAAGTTACTTTATTATTTTGGATGGACATATCCTTTATTTTTGTATATTGCACGGTTTTGCCTTTGCATTTTCACATTTAATATCGATTAATGAACACAAATTGAATACAATATTTATTTTAGTTCAGTTTTTTATATTGTATCCCTAATACTCCTTAAATAGATGATTTGCCCAAAATTGTAAAAGTCCCTTTAGCACGTCACAATGTTCTCCACAGCCAATTTTTCCAGCCAGGTGGCGATTTGGAGTAGCCGGGTGGGAGCAGTGTAATACTTTGCAATATTATAACATTTTCTGTTTGTTAATTGCATAATGTGATATACATTTTAATGGTAATTGGTGCAACAAACATTGAAAATATTACTATGAATTTTAGCTTAAAGGGGCATGAAACCCACATTTTTCTTTCATAATTCAGATAGAGAATACAATTTCAAACATCTTTCCAATTTACTTCTATTATCTAATTTACTTAATTCTCTTGATCTTCTTTGTTGAAAAGCATATCTAAATAGACTCAGGAGCTGCTTTGATTGGTGTCTGCACATAGATGCCTCGTGTTATTGACTCACCCATGTGCAGTAACATTTCTTCAACAAAGGATACATAAAGAATGAAGCAAAACAGATAATGGAAGTAAATTGGAAACTTGTTTAAAATTGTATTCTCTATCTGAATCACAAAATAAACTTTTTGGGTTTCATGTCCATTTAGCTTGGTGGTTAGTAAATTCAGTAATAGGTCCTAAGGAGAACACTGCTATTAAATGAGGCAACATTTAAAGGGACAGTCTAGGCCAAAATAAACTTTCATGATTCAGATAGAGCATGTCATTTTAAAGAATTTTCCAATTTACTTCTATCACCAATTTTGCTTTGTTCTCTTGGTATTCTTAGTTGAAAGCTTAACCTAGGAGGTTCATATGCTAATTTCTTAGACCTTGAAGGCCACCTCTTTTCAGAATGCATTTTAACAGTTTTTCACCACTAGATGGTGTTAGTTCACGTATTTCATATAGATAACACTGTGCTCGTGCACGTGAAGTTATCTGGGAGCAGGCACTGATTGACTAGACTGCAAGTCTGTCAAAAGAACTGAAATAAAGGGGCAGTTTGCAGAGGCTTAGATACAAGATAATCGCAGAGGTTAAACGTATATTAATATAACTGTGTTGGTTATGCAAAACTGGGGAATAGGTAATAAAGGGATTATCTATCTTTTAAAACAATAAAAATTCTGGTGTAGACTGTCCCTTTAAGTTTTTTACAATTTGTATAGAAAGATGTAGCCACTTTGTAGATGTATGTTTTTTATAAAATAAATAAACTTCAAATTTGCCCAAATGTCATGGAAACCCCCCCCCCCCCAGCTTTTGTAATCAACATCTGGTCTTTAAAAGTTTAGATGTTTACTACTGTACATGTAAATGGTACAAGCTAACCGCTCTCTTCCTGACACACACATACCAATTTTAGTATAGTTCTTCAAATGATTTGGTGAGTGACTTGCTTCTGTTCTGCATAAAAAGCCATCTAGCAGCTTGTAAGGGCTGTAGTCTTGTAGTCAAGAGGTTCAGTCATTTGTTATGTGATATCCATTTAAATTGTATCAAAAGTTGGATCACTGTGGGTGCTAAACTTGTCTGTGATACTTATGCATTACTTTATAATAATGTATATTCCAAAGTTTGTTCATATAGCCGTATTATAATGCAATAATGTTCTAATTTAGCATTTATTAATACACTAATGCTCTCTGGTAACTGTGTTAAGCTGTGCAAATGGATTAAACCCTTTCGTGATTCAGATAGAGCATGTAATTTTAAGCAACTTTCTAATTTACTCCTATTATAATTTTTTCTTTGTTCTCTTGCTATCTTTATTTAAAAAAGAATGCATTTTTTTGGGGGGGTTCAGAACTCTGGACAGCACTTTTTTTATTGGTGGATGAATTTATCCACCAATCGGCAAGAACAACCCAGGTTGTTCACCAAAAATGGACCGGCACCTAAACTTACATTCTTTTTTTTTTTTTTAAACTTTTATTTATCATCTCAGAAGTTTACAAACAGAAATTATAGATATGACAGAAACAGGCCCTTCCAAATAATAGAAAAAAACAAGTTACCTTGATCATTGGGGTACATAACAATAGCCCTTGTACCTAAGGAGAGTCTTGAGGTTTTTTGTTAATGTCCATGAAGCATTTCTGAGATTCTTTTTCTTTTTATATAAACTAATATCTAAACAATATAAAACTAAGCAAACAAAAATCCAATAGAAAACAAATCCTTTCCATACAGCGAAAAGTTTAATCCAAATAAACTATGTAAATAACTGAAATCTTTACTACATTTCAATCCTTCCCCTTCTGTATATTCTCAATCGAAGTCTAGATTCCATTCACCTCTTAACCTGGCGTTAAGTATGTACTCTGTGTTTCGCAGTGGTTAAAGGAGCTGTGTCTGTACTTGCTGAGGCATAGTTTATATATAACCCTCCCACTTTTTCATAAAAGTTTGTGTTCTAAGTGTCATGTCACCTATCAAGTTATACAATTCTATTGTGAGCTGGTGAAGGAGGGATTTTTTTAGTTGGACTACAGTAGGGATAGATTTCGAGTTCCATGCTCCAAACACTAGTGTCTTTGCCAGTAAGATGGTAGTGCACAACATTTTTCCAAGGTTTTTCAGATCTCTAGGTAAGTGTAGTAGTAATATAGTCTCGTAATTAATGTCCATATGAATTTTACAGTTGATTTTAAGCCAGTAGGCGATGGAGTGCCAATATCTAACTAGACGTGGACAACGCCATATCAGGTGAGATAGGTCGGGGTTATGTTTTTGGCATTTGGGGCAGATATTTTCTATATGTGGTGCCCACTTCTGAAACATTCCAGGTGTGATATAGGCTTTATGCAATAACCTTACATGTGAGTCCCTTAAGTCTTGTGATAAAGTACTCTTTCTTAATGTTTCTATACTGATCTGTATTAATCTCTTCTCAACTGGTGTTCAGAGAGAAGAGGCCCATTTTTGTGTTATGTTCTCTATAGTTCAAGTATTATTAGGTTCCAGCAGCCTTCTGTATATAGGAGAAATTGAGAATATCTCCTGTGTAAACAATGAAACCATTTGCTCTATGGGTCGTGTTTTTTTCAATATCTCTCCTTTATGTAATAGACTAGTGATATAATGTCTAGCCTGCAAGTAAGCGTAATGATGTGTGTTCGGCAAAGAGTATTGGGTTTGTAGTGTTCGGAAGCTTTTTATCGTATTATCCACATCATCCAGGAAGTGTTGAATGTTTAATAGCCCCTGTTTTTGCCAGTCTCTAAAAGCCTGGGTAGTAAGACCGGCTATGAAGTTAGGGTTTCCTAAGAGAGGCAAGTATCTGGTGCATGTCTGTGGGATCCTAAGCCATTTACAAAGTGACCTCCATGCACGTAAAGGCTCCGTCATTGGGAGCATGTCCCCTATGTGATGTTGAACCTGCTGTCGTGTCAAGTGGGGTAGGACCGTCAATGAGTAGGGCGTCACCTGTTCTTCTTCTAGGGCTTTGAGAGTGAAGTGATTTTTTTTTTTGGCTCAGCCAATCTATTGCAATTTTAGATGAGGCTGCCCAGCTATATGGCAGACCTAGACCTCCATATGTTACTGAACTAGATAATTTCTGGGAATTTATTCGATGTCTCTTGCCTACCCATATAAAGTCTAGAATTTTAGCATTTAGTAACTTCAGGTCTGTCTTTTTTTTAACATGACTGGTAGCATTTGGAACATGTAAAGCAACTTGGGAAAGGTAATCATTTTGATAAGGTTTATTCTACCTGACAGTGAAAGGGGTAATCCCTTCCAGTTATCTATTTGGTTTATTATTTTTTTAATGAGGGGGGCATAGTTAATTGTATACCAGTTGTTTGGGTTCATTGACAACTTGATTCCTAAGTATGTAAAATCTGTGAGAACAACCTTTAAAATCATAATCCAGAGAGTCCTGAGGACCATGTGAAGTTATCCAGACCAGCTCGGATTTATCTTGGTTGAGAAGATAACCCGAGACCGCACTGAACTTATGAATGAGTGTGAGGACGTTGGTAAGGTTTAAACTTGGGTCTGGGATGAATAATATCATGTCGTCTGCATATAAGGAAAGGTGCATGGTCGAATTACCTATCCTCAATCCCTGAGGATTCTCTCGGATGGCTTGAGCGAGGGGCTCTATTGCTAGATCGAACAGGAGTGGTGAAAGGGGGCATCCCTGTCTCGTGCCCCTATACAATCTGAAGGTGGGGGCAACCCTTCCATTAACGATGACGGCTGCCATAGGGTCTTGTTATAAACCATGTACTGCTTGTAGGTAGTTACCTCTAACACCAAATTTTTCTAGGGCCAGAAATAGATTTTTCCAAATTACTTCATCAAATGCCTTTTCGGCGTCAAGGGCAATCATACATGCTTTAATACTTGGTAACAAAGTAGGATCTTTTCGGTGTTTCCAATAATAGGACAGAATTAATTGGACCTTTCTGATGTTTTTCACTGAAGACCTACCCTGTATAAAGCCCGTTTGGTCTTCATGGATCAATGATGGCAATACTGAGCCTAATCTGTTTGCAAAAATTTTGGTTAGAAGCTTGTAGTCCGTGTTCAACAGAGAAATTGGACGATACGACTCTGGCGCTAATGGGCCCTTTCCTGGTTTTAGTATTATGCTAATTTGGGCCTCAATGAATTTACAATTAGGTATGGTATGCCCTGTAAGCACAGAATTATACAAGAGTGTCAATGTTTCTGATATTTCAGTTCTTAATAGTTTGTAATACTCTGCTGGCTTACCATCTGGGCCTGGGGTTTTGCCCAAAGGTAGGTCCTGTATGGCCCTATTAACTTCGTAAATGAGAGTATTTAATATGCATGATTGGTCCTCTGTGAGTTTGGGTAGACGTATAGTGTTCAGAAATGCATGTACCTCAGTGTTTTCTATTTCCTGCAGGCTGTAGAGCTTGGTGTAATATTCTGTAAAGATTCTTTGTATCTCATCAGTACGTGCATGTATTATATCTGCTTTCCTAATAGCCTGTATAACATTCGGTGGTCGAGTCAATTTAGTTAATAGGGCAAGCGACCTACTGGTTTTGTTCCCAAACCAATAGAACTTAGCCTGAAGTTTAGTGGTGGGTTTTCAATGTGTTTTGTAGTAGTAGATTATCTCTGGCTGTTTTAATTTGTCTAAAGGCATTCCTGTTCTCCATATTAGGGGATTTAAGATATTTGTTTTGTGCATTTATCAATTGTTTGAACAATAGTTCCTCCCTTGCCCTAAACCTTTTTCGAGTACCTGCGACATAATTTGTAATAACGCCTCTCAGAACCGCCTTCGCAGTTTCCCAAAACAATAAAGGGCTTTCCAGGCGTTGTATATTGATAGTATGGTATGCGTTACATTCACCATTAAGGTAATTTTAATAAATTAGGGTCTTTATATAAATGGTTAGGGAAAACCCATCTATTGTCTCGTGGCAAGTCTATTTTAGTATTAACTGTTAATTTAACTGGGGCGTGATCCGAAAGAGTAACCACATCGTTTTTAACCTCTATAATACGGGTAGTCAGGGTTCTGGAGACTAGGAAATAATCTATACGGGATAGCGTATGTTTGGAGGGAGGGATGCAAGTAAACTCTCTGACCTCCGGGTTGAGTAGGCACCAAATATCTACCAAGCCCAGGCCCCTCTGGAATTTCCTAAGTGTTCTTGTCTCCCTATTAGAGTTGGCATTAAGTGATATCTTAATTGGTGTAAAATCTGGATTCCTGAACCTATCCAATGGGACATGGGGCGCAATATTAAAATCCCCACCAATTATCAATGGGAGATGTACTGATTTTAGTAGTTGTTTTGTCCAGAAAAAATCCTTTTTACTTATTGGGCCATAAACTCCCACCAGTGATAAATATACTTCTCCTAATTCTAGGTGTAATACCACATAGCCGCCTTCTGTATCTATATCTTCATGCAATATTTTGTAGAGTAACCCTTTTTTAAATAGACTTGCCACTCCTCTGGCTCTGCTTCCCGGGAAAGATGAGCTAAGGACTTCTTGGACCCAGCCCTGCTTTAACTTAGCATGTTCATCTGTAGTGAGATGCGTCTCTGTCAGAACAGCAATATCTGCTCCTCTGTTCTTAAGCAACTTCAATATACATTTCCTTTTGATAGGAGAGGTAATTCCCCCTACATTCCATGCAATTATATTTACTTTGGTGTCAGCCATGGCAACCCTGTATTTGGAGGGAGTAAAGCATATATGGAATCAAACCCAGAAGCTCTAAGCGCACAAAATGCATTATGAGAGAGTGGGGTACCTGTTCTTGAAGTAAACATTGGACAGATAGAACAGACAACATCGGTTCTCTGCAGATATGCCTCTTTATTTGTAGATCCTTCATGCCTTGTCCCGGAAACATGGTCAGAAACTTTCTCACAATTTCACTGTAGGTGATGAAAACTATAAAATATTGGAATAGAACAAAAATTAATAAACAAACACAACTATAACAATCAACAACACTCTCATGGTATAGGAGAATAGCTAACATTCTCCCACAGTATTCAGTTAAACTCCCTTCCCCTAGAGGAAAGTGGGGTATGACTGAGGGTGAGAAAACTGTTATACAGAATGTGATTGTGGCTCTCAAAGTGCCCCAGTCATTACATTGAGATGTTCAGTTAGTCCCATGTCTAGAAACCTAAGTGTCCTGCTTGCTAGGTAATATATTCCCCTCAGACTTGATAATTTTCTGGTTCTATTGGTGATGCAGGTTCTTCGATAGCCAGTTCTCTATCCTCTGTCTGTAGATATTTCTGAAGTTGTGTGGGAGTCTCAAAAAACTTCGGTCCACTAGATGTCTGTAAGCAGAGTTTGGCCGGGAATAGTAATGCGACTGTTCTTCCTTTTTCAATTAGTCGCTGACAATAAGGTGAGAATTCCCTTCGCTTCCTGGTGACTTCTGTTGAATAGTCCTGAAACAGCAGCAGTTTTTTTTTCCCTTCAAAAGGGATAGATCCCATTTTGCGGTATGCTCTAAGAAGTTCCACTTTGTCTTTGAAATTTAGGTATTTTATTAAGACGTGCCTTGATGTTTCCTTATTATGATGTTCTGATCTTGGCTGCCCCACTCTATGTGCTCTCTCTGCCACACATGGAACATCTGAGTCAGTCATCTTGAGCAGTCGTGGTAGCTGAGTTTCTGCAAAATGTAGAAGTGATGTGCTTTGTACCGACTCTGGTAGGCCCACAATACGCAGATTATTCCTGCGGGACCTGTTTTCAAGGTCTTCTAAGCGTGCTTTCAAATTAGAGTTCTGTTTCTGGAGGTTAGATACTGAGATGGACATTTCCCTATGACGGTCTTCATGTTCTGAGACTCTGTGCTCTCTGTGAGTAAGTCTTCTAGAGAACTGCTTGAAGTCCGTGGAGAGTGATTCCACTCCCATTTGGAGCTGTTCAATTTTAGGTAGAAACAAAGCTGAGATCTGGGTTACAATAGGATGTGTATCTTGATTTAGGGAATCCTCAGAGTCAGACACCAAGGGAGCAGGGTGTATCTCTGCATGATGTTTTGTGCGCCTTTCCGCAGCCTTATTCTTTGATGCCATTTTATTAGTGGTTTTATGGAAGCTGCTGTAGTATTTCTGCATGCGCCAGCTGTCTGTCTTTCAGATTTGTGTGATCACCAGTATTGTAGACTCTATGCAGCGTTCTGTATGTAGACTCCTTGTAACCGTTAAATTAAATATTTCAGAAGAAAGGCTTCAGCAATTAACACAGGCCAGATTTCATTATAAGTCTCTCACATGGGTGGGAGGCCAGGGGAGGGGGGTCTATAAAACAATCCCAGTCTAAATCATAATTGCGTTACAGCATAGTCTCCTAGTGCAGAGCCTTTGGGACATCTAGATAGCTGCGACAGTGTGGTGCAATTTGCTAAACTTCCCCTTTAGGTGGAATGATGTAGAAGTAACTAAATACAAGCAGGCTCTTTTTTTTAAAATTTTTTTAATATAACCTTCACCATACCATAGCCACGTTTCTACCATCGAGTGTGTCCAGCTGATAATAAACTCTTTGTTTCTCCTACTATGTAGTTCCAATGTAAGCATTAGGTTTAAGGATGCTTTACTCAATCTAAAGCTGGTTCTAGATGTATGGCTATATTTGGTGGGGGCAGTAGCTGGATTACGTTACCCTTTCTTTCTCTCCAATTCCCGGTTGGGCAAAGCGACTGGCCTCCTCAAGTCCACTGTGTCCCTTCTTAGGCACCTTTAGATGCTTTGTCTTTTCCCCACAGGTGGTGTAGGAGCCGTCTAAGTGTCGTTACTTGCTGCTCTCCCTTTACTCCTCCCACCGGACTAAACTCACATTCTTGCATTTCAAATAAAAATACCAAGAGAATGAAGAAAATTTGGTAATAGGAGTAAATTAGAAAGTTGCGTAAAATGTCATGCTCTATCTGCATCATAAAAGGAAAAATTTGGGTTCAGTGTCCCTTTTAATGAGGCCACTACTGTGGCAGTTGTAAGTAGCGTGTGGGCAGGTATTGGTAGCTATGCATGTATGCCTCTCCTCATTGGCCCATCCTGTTAATAAGCTGAATGTGTTACAGTTCCTGAGAGTAAGTTTAAGCCCTTTGCAAGGGTTAAACACAGTTACCAGAGATCATTAATTCAATTATAAAATGCTGTAATGAATTAGAGTATTTTATGATTGCATTAGAATGTCCCTTTAATGACTTGGATGTTAATAGAACAAATATTAACTGCATCTATCTCTCCCTCTCATCTTGTGCAGCAAGTACTTACTGTGAAAAACGCTGAATAATCTGTAACCATGACTGAGTTCTGGCTGATCTCGGCTCCTGGGGACAAGACGTGCCAGCAAACCTGGGAAAAACTTCTAGCAGCTACCACAAAGAATAACAATCTGTCTACCAACTCCAAGTTTAATATCCCTGACTTAAAGGTAAGTGTTCTGTAAATCAAAAGTAATTTACAGGATCTCTCTTGCAATTGCTCTCTTTTGCTCTTTTTTGCTCTCGCTCTCTATCGCTCTCTCATTACAACAAAAATCCTCTAAATGTGATTATTTTCAGGGCTGTTACGATTTATAAGTTAATCTACTGTGCTTTACTTTAGTATAACGTTTACTTTTCCGTTAAGTTCCAAAAAATAAAACTGAATTGCTGTATATTTTCATTATATTTCCATCTAAAGGGGTTAATAGTCCACAGCTTCATTCATTACTTGTGGGAATTAAGAACCTGGCCACCAGGAGGAGGCAAAGACACCCCAGCCAAAGGTTTAAATACCTCTTCCCCCAGTCATTCTTTGCCTTTTCGTCACCGGAGGTGGCAGAGAGGTGCAGAAAAATCGGAGGTCTCCGATAGCAAAGGGTGCTACCCTTCGCTATCGGACAGGACTTTAAGTAGCCCTTCAAGCTTCTCTGTTGTGGGCCTGAGTGAATGTTGGAGTCTGGAGATGCAGAGGGCGCTTCCCTTTGCGACACCATCCCGACTCATATTAATAGCTCCTACAGCAATTGGCGTTGGCGAGTTTTGCAGATAGCGTTCATCTCTCAAGTCCATGTCAGCAGCGCAGGTACCACCTGTCACACTTGAAGGGCTGTGTTCCTGTACCACGGCGTAGATTCTGGTAAGATCATTTCATTCTTTATATCATGATAAGACAGAAGACAGGGCCACAGTGTGGCGCCTTTTATCTTTATAGAAGCTAGGGTTAATATTCCTATATGGGGATTATTGAACAGGGGGGGTATGTACATGATAAGTTTATTGTGTGATGGCTGTGTTATGTGCAATGGCGTCAATGGCACGTTCCGCCCGATTCTGGACCTCAAATGTTTAAACAAGTTCCTGTCCATTCCGTCGTTCAAAATGGAAACAATCAGATCCGTTCTGCCCCTAGTTAGAGAGGGGCAGCTAATGACCTCCTATAGACTTGGATGCCTACCTTCACGTTTCGATTCACAGGGACCATTTCAGGTTCCTCAGATTTGCTATTCTGGATCAGCATTTCTAGTTCGTGGCTCTCCCCTTCGGTCTGGTGATGGCCCAGAGTGTCTTTACAAAGGTCCTTCTAGCAGTAGCCATATCCCAGGATGACATCCTGGTTCAGGCACCGTCATTCCATCTGGCAGAGGCCCTCACCAGGGTCCTGCTGCAGTTACTTCAATCTCACGGTTGGAAGGTCAACCTCGAGAACAGTTATCTGGTTCCCAGTACCAGGGTGGAGTTCTTGGGCACGATCATAGACTCCGTGTCCATGAAGATCTTTCTCACGGACAAGCGACGCACAAAGATGGCGTTTACCTGTCTTGCCCTTCAGTCTACAGTGAGACCATCTGTAGCTCAGTGCATGGAAGTGATTGGGCTCATGGTCTCCAGCATGGACATCATTCCATTCGCCAGGTTTCATCTCAGACCTCTTCAATTGTGCATGTTGAGACAGTGGAACGGCGATCATTCTGATCTGTCACAGCCAATATACATGGATGCGTGGACTCTGATTTCCCTCTCCCGGTGGATCTGCCCAGATCACCTGTCCATGGAGACATCCTTCCTGAGACCATCCTGGGAGATTGTGACCACGGACACGATTCTGGCGGGATGGGGAGCTGTTTGGGGTGCCAGGATGGCACAGGGGAAGTGGTCTCGCTTCAAGTCTCTTCTTCCAATAAATATTCTGGAGCTTCAAGCAATCTACAATGCTCTGAGGGCATGGCCTCGTCTGGGGGACTTCATCTTTATCAGGTTCCAGGCGGACAACATTACCTCAGTGGCTTACATCAACCACCAGGGGGGCACGAGGAACTTCCTGGCGATGAGGGAGGTGTCTCGGATCCTGGAGTGGGCGGAGACCCACAATTGTTCACTCTTTTTGATCCACATCCCGGGTGTGGACAACTGGGAGGCGGATTTTCTCAGCAGGCAGACTTTTCATCCGGGGAATGGTCTCTTCACCCCAAAGTGTTTGCGGAGATCTGTCTCAGATGGGGGACGCCGGAGATTGATCTCATGGCGTCAAGGTTGAATTGCAAGCTTCCCGGTTCGGTCTCGTATACATATATCCTCCGTTACCGCTTCTTCCTCGTGTAGTGGCTCGTATAAAGCGGGAGAGAGCGTCCTCCATTCTGATTGCTGCCTCGTGGCTGAGGAGGACGTTGTTTGCGTATCTGGTGGGAATGTCATCCTCTCCGCCGTGGAGGTTACCCTGTCGCAGGAATCTGCTAGAGCAGGGTCCTTTTCAACATCAAAATATAAATTCTCTGAGGCTAACTACGTGGGGATTGAACGCTTAGTCTTGGCAAAAAGGGGTTTCTCTGAGAATGTGATTACCACTCTTTAGTTCAGGCAAGAAAGACTGTCACTTGTCGCAT
This sequence comes from Bombina bombina, assembly GCF_027579735.1. Taxonomy (NCBI): domain Eukaryota; kingdom Metazoa; phylum Chordata; class Amphibia; order Anura; family Bombinatoridae; genus Bombina; species Bombina bombina. Next base: position 1,014,878,732 of record NC_069503.1, read on the forward strand.
CTATCATAAGGTGTGGAGGACTTACTTGTCCTGGTGTGAGAGTCATGGCTACCCTTGGCACAAGGTGAGGGTATCCAGAATTTTGTCCTTTTCTCCAAGAGGGTTTGGAGAAGGGTCTCACCGCTAGTTCCCTTAGAGGAAAAATTTCGGCTTTATTTGTTCTGTTGCATAGGAGACACGCTGATCTTCCTGACATCCAATCTTTTGTTCAGGCCCTGTCTCGAATCGGGCCTGATTTTAGGCAGGCTGCTCCGCCTTGGAGCTTAAACTTGGTACTTAAGGCCTTACAGAGGGTTCTGTTATGGAAGTTTCTCTTACAGAGGGTTCTCTTATGGAAGGTTCTCTTTCTGTTGGCCATTGCATCGCACACAGAGTCTCTGAGCTTGCAATATGAGCGCCCTTATTTGGTGTTTCATGCGGATAAGGCTGTTCTTCGCACAGGTTTGGGGTTTCTTTCCAAGGTGGTGTCTAACCGTAACATCAATCAGGAGATAATTGTTCCTTCTTTATGTCCTAGGCCTTCTTCTCCTAAGGAGAGGTTATTTCATAATATGGATGTGGTTCGTGCTTTGAAGTTCTATCTTCAGGCCACAAAGGATTTCAGACAATCTAAATCCCTTTTTGTTGTAAATTCAGGGAAGCGCAGGGGTCAGAGGGCTTCTGCTACTTCTTTGTCCTTTTGGCTGAGGAGCTTTATCCACTTGGCCTATGAGACAGCGGGACATAAGCCTCCTCAGAGGATCACGGCTCATTCAACTAGAACGGTGGCTTTGTCTTGGGCCTTCAAAAATGAGGCTTCTATGGAGCAGATTTGTAAGGCTGCTACCTGGTCCTACTTGCATACCTTCACTAAGTTTTTTACAAATTTGACGTTTTTGCTTCTGCGGAAGCTGTTTTTGGGAGAGGTTCTACAGATTAAGGGTCTGCATTTTACCCTCCCGGTTTCATTCAGTGTCCTCTAAAAGCTTGGGTATATGTTCCCACAAGTAATGAATGAAGCTGTGGACTCTCCACCCCTTTAGATGGAAAACATAAATTATGCTTACCTAATAATTTTATTTCCATCGTGGGGAGGAGAGTCCACAGGTCCCGCCTGTTTCTCGGATGGGCGGACATAAATTTAATATATTGTTCTGGCACCATTTATTTCCTGATATTTGTTCTCCTACTGTTCCTTGTTCCCTCGGCAGAATGACTGGGGGATGAGTGGAGTGGGGAGGGGATTAAATCCTTTGGCTGGTGTTGTCTTTGCCGCCTCCTGGTGGCCAGGTTCCTAATTCCCACAAGTAATGAATGAAGCTGTGGACTCTCCTCCCCACGATGGAAATAAAATTATCAGGTAAGCATAATTTGTTATTTTGCCTGCTTTTGCTTTAAAATACTTTAGAAAATTGTTTTGCCTTTATACTTTTCTGGTGAACTTTAACAAACCCTGCAACTTTTTTCCACATCGATGAGTTGCATCAGAGCACTGGCATCTGTTCCTAACTGACCACTGCAAAGAAGATCAGAAACATTAATTCCACCAAGCTTTTCAATGGTGTTTACCTGGACTGCCTTTGATTTGCAAAACCTTGTAAATTATGCAAACAAAGTGACGTATGGGATATACAATCCTACTAGGAGGGGCAAAGTTTCCCAAACCTCAAAATGCCTATAAATACACCCCTCACCACACCCACAATTCAGTTTTACAAACTTTGCCTCCTATGGAGATGGTGAAGTAAATTTGTGCTAAGATTTCTACGTTGATATGCGCTTCTCAGCATTTTTAAGCCAGATTCCTCTCAGAGTACAGTGAATGTCAGAGGGTTGTGAAGGGAATATCACCTATTGAATACAATGGTTTTCCTCGCGGGAGATCCATTTAATAGGTTCTCTGTTAACGGTCGTAGAGATTCATCTCCTACCTCCCTTATTCAGATTGACGATAAACTCTCATATTCCATTACCTCTACTGATAACTGTTTCAGTACTGGTTTGGCTATCTGCTATATGTGGATGGGTGTCTTTCGGTAAGTATGTTTTCATTACTTAAGACACTCTCAGCTATAGTTTGGCACTTTATGCATTAATATAAAGTTCTAAATGTATATATTGTACTTATATTTTTCATGAGTCAGGTTTATTTATATTTCCTTTTGCAGACTGTCAGTTTCATATTTGGGAGAAAAACATATTTAGGAAAATATTTTTCTTACCTGGGGTATAGTTGTTTTTCAATTGACTGCTTTTTCATTAAATTTCAAGTTTATTGCGTCATTCTTGGCGTGAGAATTTTTTTGGCGCGAAGGTATGTCCGATGGCGCAAATTTGTCATTTCCTGCGTCTTAGTTGACGCCGAGTTCCTTTCACAAGGTTGCGTCTACAATGACGCGAGTGTGTCATTTCCGGATGTGGTTAGCGCCAAACATTTTTCAGTTTGCGTTGTGCGTCATACTTGGCGCCAAATAATTTCATGATTTAAAACCCCATTCCTATATGCCTTTTTCTATATCAGAGGGCTATGCTGTTTGCATTTTTTTTCCCATTCCTGAAACTGCCATATAAGGAAATTGATAATTTTGCTTTATCTTTTTTTTTTTCTCTCTCAAATTTTCTACAATGTCTCAATCTGATCCCGTCTCAGAAACCACTGTTGGAACCCTGCTGCTTGATAACAGTTCTACCAAAGCTAAGTGCATTTGTTGTAAATTTGTGAAGATTATATCTCCAACTGTGGTATGTAATAGTTGTCATGATAAGCTTTTACATGCAGAGAATGTATCCATCAGTAATAGTACAATGCCTGTTGTTCCTTCAACATCTAATGTACGATATACCTGTGAATATAAAAGATTTTATTGCTGATGCAATTCAGAAGGCTTTGTCTGCCATCCCGCCTTCTAATAAACGTAAAAGGTCTTTTTAAAACTTCTCATAAAGTTGATGAAATTTCTAATGACCGACAACATACTGAATTATCCTCTGATGAGGATCTATCTGATTCAGAAGATCCCTCAGATATTGACACTGACAAATCTACTTATTTATTTAAAATGGAGTATATTCTTTCCTTGTTAAGAGTGTTGATTACATTGAATATTGAGGTAACTAGTCCTCTTGATATTAAAACGTTAAAATTCTGTTTATAAACCTCCTGTGGTTACTCCAGAGGTTTTTCCAGTTCCTGATGCTATTTCTGATATGATTTCTAAGGAATGGAATAGGCCTGGTACTTTTTATTCCTTCTTCAAGGTTTAAAAAATCGTATGCTTTGCCAGCAGTTAGATTGGAGTTTTGGGAAACGATCCCCAAAGTTGATGTGGCTATTTCTGCTTTTGCTAAACGTACTACTATTCCTATGGAAAATAGTACTTCTTTTAAAGATCCTTTAGATAGGAAACTTGAATCTTATCTAAGGAAAGCTTATTTATATTCTGACCATCTTCTCAGGCCTGTCATTTCTATGGCTGATGTTGCAGCAGCATCAACTTTTTGGTTGGAAAGTTTAGCGCAACAGGAAATGGATCCTGATTTGTCTAGCATTGTTAGCTTGCTTCAACATGCTAATAGTTTTATCTCTGATGCCATTTTTGATATCATCAAAATTGATGTTAAATCTATGTCTTTAGCTAATTTAGCTAGAAGAGCTTTGTGGCTCAAATGTTGGAATGCTGACATGGTATCTAAGTCTAGATTACTATCTTTTTCTTTCCAAGGTAATAAGTTATTTGGTTCTCAGTTGGATTTGATTATTTCAACTGTCACTGGGGGGAAGGGAGTTTTTTTTGCCTCAGGATAAAAGACCTAAGGGTAAATCTAAAGCTTCTAACCATTTTTGTTCCTTTCGACAAAGTAAGGAACAGAAACCTAATCCTTCCCCCAAAGAATCTGGTTCCAATTGGAAATCTTCTTCAAGTTGGAGTAAATCCAAGCCATTTAAGAAACCAAAGCCAGCCCCCAAGTCTGCGTGAAGGTGCAGCCCTCATTCCAGCTCAGCTGGTAGGGGGCAGATTAAGATTCTTCCAAAACATTTGGGCAGATTCTGTCCAAAATCAATGGATTCAGAGTATTGTCTCTCAAGGGTACTGAATAGGTTTCAGAGTAAGACCTCCTGTGAGAAGATTTTTTCTCTCACGCATCCCAGCAAATCCAGATAGTCTTGAGAAAGGCCTAGTCTAGGCCGAAACGCGTTGGCATACTGGTGAGCTTGGTTTTAATTACCTATATTATATATCATATACAGTGTTGCACTATTTGTTTCTCTTTTGTTCCCTTTTAGGTATTTTATCGATGTATTTGTTTGTTATGGATCTTACCAAGGATTTTTAACATCTGAATTAAGGATTTGTTTTCACTATATCTTTAGTGCTTTTTAATATTATCACTGATTTTCTATTTTTGTCTTTTGATTTTTGACCTTTGTTTATCATTTGAATTCAAGTTTTCCACGTGGATTTTTTCACAAGTTATTTTTATTTTTATACACCTCACGGATTTACAATTTTTTAATTTAGCAGCTGAACCACAATAATTTGACCCACTCAACGTTTACATTCTACTATTATTGACTTCACGTTATATTTCTACACGTCACTTTGGAGGAAACACTACTGGATTCACTTACATATAACCGGTTGAACATTTGAACATTTTTTATGTACGCCAATTTTTGTGAACACTATTTTTTGTGAATGCTATTTTTCTTTTTTGTGAATGCTATTTTTCTTTGTTGAAAGCTATTGTGTGCACTCAATCACTCACTTAAGTTGTTTATATTATTGAATGTACATGTCCTTCTAACTCCTTATCACTGGCTCACTAAGTCAGCGTCACATGCTATACTCCATTGGATATTTTTAGATATTTTTAGATTTGTTTATTATATATTTTTTTGTTAAGTCAGACATGGATCCATGCGTCTGATTGCCATTTGTAAATTTTTATATGTATTAAAATGTACCTTTTACTAGCCTTTTAAGCTTTTTAGCGCTTACTCTCTCCCCATTTTAAATCCAGTAAAGGCTCAGACTTTTCTGAAGTGTGTTTTAGACCTGGAGCTTTCAGGGGTAATCATACCAGTTTCGTTTCAGGAACAGGGTCTGGGGTTTTATTCAAATCTATTCATTGTCTCAAAGAAAGAAAATTAATTCAGGCCAGTTCTGGATCTGAAAATTTTGAATTGTTATGTAAGAGTGCCAACTTTCAAAATGGTAACTATAAGGACTATTCTCCCTTTTGTTCAGCAAGGGCATTATATGTCCACAATAGACTTACAGGATGCATATCTTCATATTTCGATTCAACCAGACCACTATTGGTTTCTGAGATTCTCTTTTTTAGACCAGCATTACCAATTTGTCGCTCTTCCATTTGGCCTAGCGACAGCTCCAAGAATCTTTTCAAAGGTTCTTGGTGCCCTACTCTCTGTAATCAGAGAACGGGGTATTGCAGTGTTTCCTTATTTGGACGATATCTTGGTACTAGCTCATTCTTTACATTCTGCAGAATCTCACACGAAGCAAACTAGTGTTTTTTCTTCAAAGACATGGTTGGAGGATCAATTTACTAAAAAGTTCTTTGATTCCTCAGACAAGGGTCACCTTTTTAAATTTCCAGATAGATTCAGTGTCCATGACTCTGTCTATAACAGACAAGAGACGATTAAAATTGGTTTCAGCTTGCCGGAACCTACAGTCTCAATTATTCCCTTCAGTAGCTATGGGCATGGAAGTTTTAGGTCTCATGACTGCAGCATCAGATGCAATCCCCTTTGCTCGTTTTCATATGAGACCTCACCAGCTTTGTATGCTGAACCAATGGTGCAGGGATTATACAAAGATATCACAAATAATATCCTTAAATCCCAATGTTTGACTCTCTATGACTTGGTGGTTAGATCACCATCGTATAGTTCAAGGGGCCTTCTTTGTTCGTCCAACCTGGACTGTGATCACAACAGATGCAAGTCTTTCAGGTTGGAGAGCTGTCTGGGATCTCTGCCAGCACAAGTGGTTTGGAAATCTCAAGAGGCGAGGTTACCAATCAATATTTTAGAACTCAGTGCTATTTTCAGGGCTCTTCAGGTTTGGCCTCTGTTGAAGAGAGAACCATTCATTTGTTTTCAGACAGACAATATCACAACTGTGGCATATGTCAATCATCGGAGTGGGACTCTCAGTCCCCAAGCTATGAAATTAGTATCTCAGACACTTGCTTGGACGGAATCTAGCTCTTGTCTAATTTCTGCGGTTCATATCCCAGGTGTAGACAATTGGGAAGCGGATTATCTCAGCCGTCAGACTTTTACATCCGGGGGAGTGGTCGCTCCATCCAGATGTGTTTTTCTCAGATTGTTCAGATGTGGGGTCTTCCAGAAATAGATCTGATGGCTTCCCATCTAAACGGGAACCTACCCAGGTACCTATCAAGGTCCAGGGATCCTCAGGTGGAAGCCGTGGATGCGTTAGCAGTTCCTTGGTGTTGCCAACCTGCTTATATCTTCCTGCCTCTGGTTCTTCTTCCAAGAGTGATTTCCAACATCATCACGGAACAATCGTTTGTGTTGCTGGTAGCTCCAGCATGTCCTCACAGGTTTTGGTATGCGGATCTTGTTCGGATGTCCAGTTGCCAACCTTGGCCACTTCCATTAAGACCAGGCCTTCTGTCTCAAGGTCTGTTTTCCATCAGGATCTCAAATCATTAAATTTGAAGGTATGGAAATTGAACGCCTAGTGCTTAGTCATAGAGGTTTCTCTGACTCGGTGATTAATACTATGTTACAGGCTCGTAAATCTGTTTCTAGGAAGATTTATTATCGAGTTTTGAAGACTTATATTTCATGGTGTTCTCATAAATTCTCCTGGCATTCTTTTAGAATTGCTAGAATTTTACAGTTTCTTCAGGATGGTTTGGATAAGGGTTTGTCTGCAAGTTCTTTGAAGGGACAAATCTCTGCTCTTTCTGTTTTATTTCAGAGAGATTGCTAAGCTTCCTGATATTCACTGTTTTGTACAGGCTTTGGTCCGTATCAAGCCTGTCATTAAATCAATCTCTCCTCCTTGGAGTCTTAATTTGGTTTTGAAGGCTTTATAGGCTCCTCCTTTTGAGCCTATGCATTATTTGGACATTAAACTACTTTCTTGGAAAGTGTTGTTCCTTTTGACCATCTCGTCTACTAGAAGAGTTTCTGAATTATCTGCTCTTTCTTGTGAATCTCCTTTTCTGATTTTCCATCAGGATAAGGCAGTTTTGCTGACTTCATTTAAATTTCTACCTAAGCTTCTGAATTCTTACAACATTAATAGATACATTGTTGTCCCTTCCTTGTGTCCTTATACTAAGAATTCTTTGGAGAGATCCTTACATTCTTTGGATGTGCTAAGAGCTTTGAAATATTATGTTGAAGCTACTAAAGATTTCAGGAAGACTTCTAGTCTATTTGTTATCTTTTCTGGTTCTAGGAAATGTCAGAAGGCTTCTGCCATTTCCTTGGCATCTTGGTTAAAGCTTTTGATTCATCAGGCTTATTTGGAGTCGGGTCAGGCCCCGCCTCAGAGAATTACAGCTCATTCTACTAGATCAGTCTCCACTTTGTGGGCTTTTAAGAATGAAGCTTCAGTTTATCAGATTTGCAAAGCAGCAACTTGGCCTTCTTTGCATACATTTACCAAATTCTACCGGTTTGATGTACAGTATTTGCTTCTTCGGAAGCAGTTTTTGGTAGAAAAAGTTCTACAGGCAGCTGTTTCAGTTTGATTCCTCTGCTTATGTTTTAAGTTTTTTTTTCTTTTCAATTATTAGAAAAACTTATATTTTTTTGGCTGTGGTTTTATTTTTTTCAGCGGAAAATGGCTGTTATTATTTTATCCCTCTCTAGTGATGTGGAGTTCCACATCTTGGGTATTACTATCCCATACGTCACTAGCTCATGGACTCTTGTCAATTACATGAAAGAAAACATAATTTATGTAAGAATTTACCTGATAAATTAATTTCTTTTATATTGGCAAGAGTCCATGAGACCCACCCTTTTTATGGTGGTTATGCTTTTTTTGTATAAAGCACAATTATTTCCAAATTCCTTTGTTGATTCTTTTTACTCCTTTCTTTATCACCCCACTACTTGGATATTCGTTAAACTGAATTGTGGGTGTGGTGAGGGGTGTATTTATAGGCATTTTGAGGTTTGGGAAACTTTGCCCCTCCTGGTAGGATTGTATATCCCATACGTCACTAGCTCATGGACTCTTGCCAATATGAAAGAAATGAATTTATCAGGTAAGTTCTTGCATAATTTATGTTTTTGTTTTTTTATACAGATTGCTTTCAGTGTATTAATTGCTCAGTTATACTTTTGGAAATATAAAAATTTATCTTTTAATGGATGTAAAATTGGAAAACAAAAAACTTATGTTTGAGCATTTTATTATTGCACTGCTGCTTGCATATAACTGCAGTTGATTAGAATCCTTTAGAAGTCATCATTATACTTTGAGGATTTTTGTAGACAAATCATTTGTTTTTTTCCCTTAAAGGATTGTGATCAATCCCTGTGTGTTTAAGTTATGTAAATGGATTAAACACATAGTTAAAATAATCTTCAGAGCACCAGTGTACTATTGGGAGCTATTTGAACACATCTGGTCAGACAATTACAAGATGCATCTCCCAGTAGTGCCTTGCTGGTCCTAAACCTACCCACCAAGAGAATTTGATAGAATTACTTTGAAAAGTCCCATAAAATTGTATGCTGTGTACGAACCATAGAAGTTGAATTTTTGTCTTCCATTTCCCTATAATGTCATTTTAAGACCTAGATAACTAAGCTTTGAAACATCAGTTTGCTGTAAATGAGTGGAACTTTCCATTCATGTGACCAGTCATAAGACCTGCAAAGTATGATGTGGCGAAAGCTCATTTCATGTCTAGCTGTAACCTTTTGTTGTGCTGGAAGTAAATGCTGTACCGTTGTGTACTTAATGGTGCATAAAATCACTTGTAAAAAAAGTTATAGTGAAAAACATTAGCATAAAATTAGTGTCCTACGTAATTTAGCCCATTTCTGCTTTCTGATTAAATTTTGATTTTTTTTTTGGTTGTTTACTAATATTTTGTTTAGTTTTATCTTAGAATTGTTCCACCAAAGGGGTGGTTCCGTGTTCATGTCTTGTTAATAAGCGTCTGGTGTAAGTCGCTTTAAATAAAAATGAATTTAAAGGACCACTCAATGCAGTAGGATTGCATAATAAAAAGAATGATTTGACACCTACTCTGAATTTCAAAAAGCAGTAGATAATTTTTTTTTTCTTTCTCATATTTTCCGGCCCCCTGCATCATGTGATGAATCACAGACTACGTATACCCTGTGAGCTTGTGCACAAGTTCAGTAGGATATTGTTCCCCAGAAAGTGTATTTATAAAGATTTTTTTTGACTTGAGTGTCTTTAATGGAATCTTAAAACCAACATGATTCAGATAGAGCACTGTTTTTCAAACCTGTCCCCAGGCCTCCCTAACAGGCCAGATTTTGAGGATATCTGAACTGGAGCACAGGTGAAATAATCAGCTGATTAGTAAACCTGGTTATTTTACCTGCTCTCTTCCAAAGTAATCCTGAAAACCTGACCTGTTAGGGAGGCCTGAGGACAGGTTTGAAAACCAGTGAGAGAGAGCAAACAGTTCTAAACAATTTTTAAGTTTACTTCTGTTATTTAATCTGTTTTGTTCTCTTAAACTTTGTTGAAAAGAATACCTTAGTAGTCTCTATTGGGGGCTAGCTGCTGATTGAAGGGGGCACACACGTCTCTTGTCATTGGCTCACCCAATGTGTTCTTCTAGCTCCCAGTAGTGTGTTGCTGTGTGTGTAGTAAATTGTGATTTTAAAGACACATTTTTTTTCACCTTGACTTTAGTGTACTGTCATTTATAACTATATAGCATTGTTCTCCTCAGGACCTTTTTAATGGGGGCACCACCCAGCTGAAATTTAAGCCAAATTAAACTAAATGAGCTAATCATTTTTTATTTTTTTTTAATTCTTATTGTACTGATTATCAACTAATTTTGTGCCTTGGATAGCAGAAAATGTTATAATTTTACAAAGTGTTATATTGGCTGGCAAAATTTTCTGTGGAGAATACTGTATAGAAATAAGTAATTATATGTCTCACAAATACCCAGAACTTCTTTAGTGTTTTTTTTTTTTAACTTTAGCTTAATTATGTTTTTTCTTTCTCTCTTATGGCTTCTATTCATTTGGTGTACAGTGGGGCAAAAAAGTATTTTGTCAGCCACCAATTGTGCAAGTTCTCCCACTTAAGAAGATGAGAGAGGCCTGTAATTTTCATAATAGGTATACCTCAACTATGAGAGACAAAATGTGGAAACAAATCCAGTCAATGACATTGTCTGATTTGGAAAGAATTTATTTGCAAATTATGGTGGAAAATAAGTATTTGGTCAATATCAAAAGTTCATCTCAATACTTTGTTATATATCCTTTGTTGGCAATGACAGAGGTCAAATGTTTTCTGTAAGTCTTCACAAGGTTATCACACACTGTTGCTGGTATGTTGGCCCATTCCTGCATGCAGATCTCCTCTAGAGCAGTGATGTTTTGGGGCTGTCGCTGGGCAACACGGACTTTCAACTCCCTCCAAAGGTTTTCTATGGGGTTGAGATCTGGAGACTGGCTAGGCCACTCCAGGACCTTGAAATGCTTCTTACGAAGCCACTCCTTTGTTGCCCGGGTGGTGTGTTTGGGATCATTGTCATGCTGAAAGACCCAGCCATGTTTCATCTCCAATGCTCTTGCTAATGGAAGGAGGTTTACACTCAAAATCTCACGATACATGGCCCCATTCATTCTTTCATGTACATGGATCAGTCGTCCTGTTCCCTTTGCAGAGAAACAACCCCAAAGCATGATGTTGCCACCCTCATGCTTCACAGTAGGTATGGTGATCTTTGGTTGCAACTCAGCATTCTCTCTGCTCCAAACAGGACGAGTTGTGTTTCTACCAAACAGTTCTACTTTGGTTTCATCTGACCATATGACATTCTCCCAATCTTCTTCTGGATCATCCAAATGCTCTCTATCATACTTCAGACGGGTCCAGACATGTACTGGCTTAAGCAGGGGGACACGTCTGGCACTGCAGGATCTGAGTCCCTGGCGGCGTAGTGTGTTACTGATGGTAGCCTTTGTTACGTTGGTCCCAGCTCTCTGCAGGTCATTCACTAGGTCCCCCTGTGTGGTTCTGGTATGTTTGCTCACCGTTCTTGTGATCATTTTGACCCCACGGGGTGAGATCTTGCGTGGAGCCCCAGATAGAGGGAGATTATCAGCGGTCTTGTATGTCTTCCATTTTCTAATTATTGCTCCCACAGTTGATTTCTTCACACCAAGCTGCTTGCCTTATGCAGGTTCAGTCTTCCCAGCCTGGTGCAGGTCTACAATTTTGTTTCTGGTGTCCTTCGACAGCTCTTTGGTCTTCACCATAGGGGAGTTTGGAGTGTGGCTGTTTGAAGGTTGTGGACAGGTGTCTTTTATACTGATAACAAGTTCAAACAGGTGCCATTAATACAGGTAATGAGTGGAGGACAGATGAGCATCTTAAAGAAGAAGATACAGGTCTGTGAGAGCCAGAAATCTGTTTGTAGGTGACCAAATACTTATTTTCCACCATAATATGCAAATAAATTCTTTCCAAATCAGACAATGTGATTGTCTGGATTTGTTTCCACATTTTGTCTCTCATAGTTGAGGTATACCTATGATGAAAATTACAGGCCTCTCTCATCTTCTTAAGTGGGAGAACTTGCACAATTGGTGGCTGACAAAATACTTTTTTCCCCCACTGTAGTTTACCTTTCTATGGCTTCTAAAAACCATGTGGCTTTTCTTGTTTCATAACCTGCAAATCTGAAAATGCATTTTTGTTGTGCATAAGCAATGTATCAACCTCTTCTCTCCTCTTTTGTTTTAAGGTTGGCACTCTGGATGTGCTGGTCGGGCTGTCTGATGAACTGGCTAAACTGGACTTGTTTGTGGAAGGGTAAATTCCTTGTTAATATCTTTATTGAAGCAGATTGCCTTGGTGACAGCTCAGCAAGTCTAATTGGTATTAGGATGTCATTTTGTAGTAGTTTGGTCACATGACTAGGGCAGATGAACAGTGTTGAAATGTAAGGACTGATGGTGCTACAGGTTGCTTTATTGGGCCAGATAATGATTTTGCTAAAGATCAATAGACGTCTGTTGTTCCCAGTATCAAGTTACTTTGGGAGGGTCATACTTTTTACTTATACCTCATTGAGTAAAATACACCCCTTAAAAGTATATTTTATTGCCCAGTGTTTTTAAATGGATAGTTAAGTCCAAAATAAACATTCATGATTCAGATAGGGCATGTAATTTTAAACAACTTTCCAATTTACTTTTATCACAAATTTGGCTTTGTTATATTGGTATTTTTTGTTGAAAGATAAACTTTGGAGGTTCATATGCTAATTTCTTAGACCTTGAAGGCCGCCTCCTTATCTATCTAAATGCATTTTGGCATTTTTTTCACCACTAGAGGGTGTTAGTCCATGTGTGTCATATAGATAACATTGTGTTCATGCACGTGGAGTTACCTAGGAGTCAGCACTGATTTGCTAAAATGCAAGTCTGTCAAAAGAACTGAAATAAGGGGGCAGTTTGCAGAGGCTTAGATACGAGGTAATCACAGAGGTAAAATCAGCAGTGCATCAAGCCTGAGAAATGTAACTATGAAGGGGTTAAACTCTCAGAAATAAACACTTGTTTAATAATGTTCTAATGAAGTCTGATGTGTGGATACACGGCTGTCATTGGTATATCATGCACAGTTTATGAATATACTTTATAAATCCCTCAATCCTCCTAATAGTGATGCAATGCACAAATACTATTATTAAATCAACTGCTAGTGACATTAAAGGGATAGTAAAACCATTTTTTTTCCTTTCATGATTCAGATAGAACATGCAGTTTTAAGCAACTTTCTAATTTACTCCAATTACCATTTTATTATTAGTTCTCTTGGTATCTTTATTTGAAAAAGTAGGAATGTAAGCTAAGGAGCCGGCCCATTTTTGGTTAAGAACCCTGACTAGAGCTTGCTGATTGGTGGCTACATTTAGCCACCAAAAAGCAAGCACAACCTAGGTACTGAACAAAAAATGGGCTGGCTCTTATGCTTTACATTCTTGCTTTTAAAATGAAGATACCAAGAGAAGGGAGAAAATTTGCTTAAAACTGTATGCTCGATCTGAATAATGAAAGTTTAATTTTGACATTAGTGGCCCTGTAATGGTATCTCCTGCGCATGCGCGATTCACGTGGTATAGACTGGGTAACTAGTTGATCACATTACGGTGAGAGATGATAGACTGCTCAGTAAAATGAGGTGCACATTTTTAGTTTTTACTTGTTGAGCTGCTCCATTACACTTTTTGTTTTTTTAAATAGTGTACTGTATATTGATGGTATAATCCAGAGTGTATATTTATAGTGGAATAATTACATGCACTTTTTTTTTTTTTAAAAGCATGTAATTTATCCACTACTCACCCTTGAACTGTATGTGTTTAACGCGCACAAAATGTAACTGCAGATTGTGTGTGCATTATTATTCTTATTATTAGATTAGCATAAAACGTATAAACGTCCATTAGAGGCGGTAATGACAAACGCTGTGAGTGACCTTGGATAAGGCTATCCTACAAAGTAAATAAGTTTACACTTTTAGAAGTTCTAACAAAAATAAATGCCTTTTTATTAATACACTTTTATGTCCCTTAAACCAAACAACGTGGTGTATTAATATGAATCAAAAGCCCTTTTCTAACTCTGTTTTAACCCCTGCAGTGTTATCCTATTGGTCCCAAGTGAATTTGCTGTTCATGTCAAATTCATTTATGTGTCAGTGTTGCAAAGTTCAAATATATTCAGTGTTGTTGTACAGGGGAAGTTCAGATTAAATAGATTGAGCAAATCTGGTCTTGAAAAATCTATAGGGCGGCATGAACACTGATTTTATTCATTAAAGTACTTATATACTTTAAAATCCGTAAGATAGTAAGCACAATATACACAGAAGATAAATAGAAGTGCACTGAATAAAATAACCTACAAGTGGCTATGTACAAAACAGATTTATTTAAAAAAAAGGGTTCATTTTAATATATGTAATCATATTTATGGAGTATGCAAAGTGGAAATATCTATTAGATTTAAGCTCCAGGCAATAACCACAACGGCAACCGGAGAGATGGAATATTTTATTTATGGTGCTCACAGTAGATTTAGTGCACTAAATATAAACACAATTCCGTCATTGTGACATTTTTGGGTGAAATTTAAAAGCCTGAAGGAATATACACTGCATTGTCTGCATTTCATAAGGAATTCGTTTTTTATGTTCTCTGGGTTTATGAACTTGTGTGAACTTGCTTTTGTTTTGTGATTAATGAGGTCACCAGGTATATCCGCTACTATTTCTAAGCTGTTGATTGGCAAATTTGTATCCGATTTTGCAACTTTTATAATTCAGGAATATTGTGACGCCTGACACATTTTCAAATGTTGATAGAATAATATGAAACTTTAGGGACCAGAAGTAAACTTCTAGGATATACAGTTCCTCAGGCCCTTTCCTAATGTCTTTACAAATATAAATAGTAGTTATGCTAACCTTTAAAGGGACAGTCTAGTCCAAAATAAACTTTCATGATTCAGATAGGGCATGTAATTTTAAACAACTTTCCAATTGTTGTTGAAAGCTAAACCTAGGTAGACTCATATGCTAATTTCTTAGACCTTGAAGTCCGCCTCTTACCGGAATGCATTTTGACAGTTTTTCACCACTTCAGGGTGTTGGTTCATGTGTGTCATATAGATAACATTGTGCTCACACACGTGGAGTTAACTAGGAGTCGGCACTGATTGGCTAAAATGCAAGTCTGTCAAAAGAACCGAAATAAGGGGGCAGTTTGCAGGGTCTTAGATAGCAGCAGGTAATCAGAGGTAAAAAGTGTATTATATTGACATTTATACACTATTTTTTTTCTTTGCATAAATATTTTGTAGATCTATTTATATAGCCGATAAGGTTTTTTTTTTTTTTTTTGTTTGTTTTTTTAAAAAAAAGTATAGTTTTGCTTATTTTTAAATAACATTGCTCTGGTTTTCAGACTCCTAACCAAGCCACAAAGTTTTATTTGAATACCGTCAGATACCTACTCCAGCTTGCTCCTGTTTGTGTAAAGGGTCTTTTCATATGCAAAAGAATGGGGAGGGGGGGAGTGTCTTATTTCCCTCTTGCAGTGGGCTTTCCAGCTACCTTTTCAACAGAGCTAAACTGAGAGCTTCTAAGTAAGTTTTTAAACCGTTTTATACTGAATTTTTATATCAGTATCTGTACATCTTATTCTTTATAGTAGTGTCTATTACATGCAGTTATATGACAATGTGTGTATAATGTCCCTTTAATATAACTTTGTTGGTTATTCAAAACTAGGGAATGGGTAATAAAGGGATTATCTATCTTTTAAATTCTGGTGTAGACTGTCCCTTTAACAACCAGTTTGTACAAAGCAATACAATGTAACAGAAATGCTCCAGAGTTTCTTTCTGTTTGAAAGCACTTGATAGAAAGCCAACTGAGTTAAAGGAGCATGAAACCCAAAATGTATCTTTCTCGATTCAGATAGAAAATACTTTTTAATTGACTTCTATTATATAATTTGTTTCTTTCTCTTGGTATCCTTTTGTTGAAGAAACAGCAATACACATAGGTGAGCCAATAACATGAGGCATATATGTGCAGCCACCAATCAGCAGCTCCTGAGCCTACCCTAGGTATGCTTTGCAACAAAGGACACCGAGACAATGAGACAAATTGGATAATAGAAGTAAAATGGAAAGTTGTTTAAAACTTCATACTCTAAATCGTAAAAGAAAAAAAAACGGGTTTCATGACCCTTTAAATAGACAGTAAAGTAAAAATTAAACTTATATTGATCTGATAGAGCATGAAACTTTTAAACAACTTTCCAGTTTTACTATTATCAATTTTTCAGGTGGTAGCAGTGTCATAGTTATAAACATTGCTGCCATAGACTGCACCTGCACACTCCTACCAGCTTAACTAGGTTTAGTCTTCAACAAAGAATACCAAAAGAACAAAGCAAATTCTAATAATAGAAATACATTGAAAAGTTGTTTAGGGCTGTAAGATTGAGCATAAAAATAGTTGCCAATAAATCTCATAGATTAGTTGGTCAGTTGCACGGCACCAGCTTGCTTCACTCCAATTAATCATTTTTGCACAATACCATGTGAGGTTTTTTTTTTTTTTTTTTTTTTTTTTCTATTCGATTAATCGGATGGAAAAAAATATTTAAAAAATGAATAAATACAATTTTTTTGCACAATACCATGTGAAAGAGTTACTTGGAGTGAAGCAGCTGGTGCCGTGCAACTGACCAACTAATTGCAGACCACCTAATGGATAATGAGATAATTGGCAACTATTTTTGATCTTAACTGCAAGTTCTATCTGAATCATGAAAGTTTAAATTTGGCTTTGTCCCTTTAAGTACATATCTCCCCTTTTCTCTCTATGAGCCCGATTCTTAAAAGCTTGCCACCATGGAGAGAAATAATCAGCTTATTTTTCTATTGTATTGTAAAGTAAGTGTCTTTCATTAACAAAAAAGAATATTGGTGAACTCTTAATGAGAGGCACAGTTCCCAAGGTAAAAATTGCTTTTAAAACAACAATAAAACAATAATTCTGATGAAGCATCTTACAAAGTCTCAACAGACCAGAGAGCTTTAGAGTCTTAGCTCAAAGGGTCGTTATAATGAAAAAAAATATGACACGCTCTTGTTTGTTAGAGCATATAATGTTACTGCTATTGCAAATATATTAGTTTATAAAGTACCACACGGGCTACAGAGAACTGCTGGTTCCAAGTGGAATCTGCCACTGAGCCAGTCGGCAGTGCTAGTAGCACAACTGGGTCATGTGACTAGCATTGCTGATTGACTTAACAGCAGTTTCTGCTTAACATCTGCAGTTCTCTGAGGCTCCCAAAAAATACTTTACTTGTGTATTTTACTACTTTATGGGGGTTAAAAGGACCATTCTAGACTCTGCAAATCTATGTGTTTAAAGCAGTCCTTAAGCCTTAGCATGAACTAAGGCCAGGTCATGAAACCATCAAATACAGCTGAATTATAACCCCGTTGTCATGGCAGCACAATTCTAGATTGCAATTGATTATAGAGAAATTGTTTTTATTAGATTTTTGTTCCCAAATGAGTCACATGAAAATCTCAGTGTCGGTGTACTACTTGCCCCAACAACTAGAGACAACAATGTGGTGTTGCCCATGCAGGAGGTTGGGAAGTGCTCACATTGTACTTGCAGTATCCCCATAGAATTTTAGCATTGCTATTGATGTCCGTGGGTTACATGTGTCATTAGCCCACCCCCCTGCTCCTGTCAGGGCATTCATTTGTAATTTCAGCTGCCTATCACAGTCTCATTGTGTTACAAACCTGCTGCAGCACAATAAGTGTAATCAATATGAAAGGGAGCTGATTTAAGAAATCATTTGTGTGAATGCAGCGTAGTGATCATCTAGAATATACTGTATCATTTTAAAGGTTATTCAAGGTTTACAGAGGCAGCTGAAGCTGCAATAAAACAAGACTTGGTGTTGGGTTATTTGTTCAGCCCTTTTCTATAGACATAAAATGCTACTGTGTTGGTCTAAGAGTCAAATACAAGCATCTATATTTCTCACCATCTCATTGTATATCCACCAGCTGCAAAGAAGAACATAAGCTTGTTGTTGCATTGGTGACGTTTAAAGGGACAGTAAACATCTTGTAATTACAATATATTTCTGTTGTGTTGCTATAGATTAATACAGCAGGTAAGTCTTAACATTTTTAAAACAAATTAACAACCTTTTTACTGCAATTATTTTTCAATATTAAAAGGTAAGTATTTTAACAAATGAGTGAAATGTAAAGTTTGATGAATGAAAGTGCCCCTGTCTTTAATAGGGTTTTTAAAAACCGTGCACTGATTCATCAAACTTGACATTCACTTTAAGACGTGCACACTCCTGAGCTCACCTAAGATCAGCCTTTATCAAAGGATACCAAGAAAACTAAGCAAAATTGATCATGGAAGTAAATTGTAAAGTTGTCTAAATTGTCATGCTCTATCATTTCAAGTGTCTGAGGGAGTGTTTTCATAGTGGTGTAGGTTCTCTACCAGGTTTTCTCTGTACTTATTCTTATATAGGGTGTCATTGCATACTTTATTATAAATAAAACAATGGAACATAATGACTCTGTCCCCACTGATATCGCTATAGAGGTGTCCGTTTCTGATATATATAGATATAGATATATATTTTGCAAATCTGTTCCAGCATGCCAGGTCAATCAAATCTGTGAGTTTTCTGTACCTCAGATTTTGCGTTCAAACCAGCCGCAACCATTCAGTTCTCAGAGGGAAATTTGCCCAATACTTGTCACTTGGGGGGATTCTACTGATTTTACTTCTGAATTTAAAAATAGCATGTACAAAATTATGACAGATTATTTGGCAGCGATTCCCAAACCAACTAAGCGTTAAAGAGACAGTGAACCCAAATATTTTCTTTTGTGATTCAGATAGAGCATGACATTTTAAGCAACTTTCTAATTTACTCCTATTATCAAATTGTCTTCATTCTTTTGGTATCTTTATTTGAAATGCAAGAATATAAGTTTAGGTGCCGGCCCATTTTTGGTGAACAACTGAGTTGTCCATGCTGATTGGTGGAAAAATTCATCCACCAATAAAAAAGTGCTTTCCAGAGGTCTGAACCAAAAAAAGCTTAGATGCCTTCTTTTCAAATAAAGTTAGCAAGAGAATGAAGAAAAAATGATAATAGGAGTAAATTAGAAAGTTGCTTAAAATTGCATGCTCTATCTGAATCATGAAAGAAAAAATTTGGGTTCAGTGTCCCTTTAATCTGGGGATTCTGGGGATTTATCTCAGTCTCATTAGGTTAATGTGCAAAATCCTTCCCCCTCAACCCCAAATTCTTGCAGAGCTCTGACTCTGAGGATGCAAACAATTCTAGTTCTGATGTGGAAGTGTCATCAGATGATCAGGAACCTGTTCCTGATCCTGAATATGGCAACACCTTTAGATTTAAGGTGGAGCATATCTTCTATAACTTCTTTCAGGAGGTTTCAAAGACTCTTTCAGAAATTTCTGAGGAAAAGCCTGCTAAAAACAAACCTGATAATCGGTTAAATATTGTTTTCAAAGCTCTACTAAACATTCCACAGGTTTTTCAGATCCTTGATTTAGTCTCTGACTATATTGCCAAGGAACGGAAAAAGCCAACTGTGCCTTTTTTGCTCCTTCCACCAAATTTAGGAAATGTACTCCATTCCAGAACAGAGAATGTGGAAGTGTGGGAGACGATTCCTAAGGTTGATGGAGCTATTTCCACTCTCGCCAAATGTAAGACTATCCTTATGGAGGATAGCACTTCATTTTAGAGATGGACCGCAAATTGGAGCCTTTCTTAAGGAAACTTTTTTTAAACAGGTCTTTTACTTAGACCAGCAGTCTCTCTCACCTATGTGGCTGCAGCCAGAACACTATGGTGTAACTCCCTAGCCAAAATAGTAGTGGACAATGCTTCTACCGAAGATTTGTAAAATTGCATTAAGGCCCTTAAAATGGCTCAAGCATTTATGTGTGATGCTGTGATGGACATTATCAAGATCAATGTCAAAAATAGTCGGATGACTTTCCTTTCAGGGGAAGATTTGGTTTCGACTTGGACTCCATTATTAAGATAGTTACTGATGGGAAAGGAACCTTTCTTCTTCAGGATAAAAAATCCAAAATAAGTTTTTGTTCCTTTCGCTCATCAGGAGTCTTCCTTTTCACAGAAACCTGAGCCCTCTAAGTCGGCCTGGAAGCCTGGTTCTTCATGGGCAAAGAACAAGCAATCCAAGAAGTCCAACACCACCACCAAATCATCATGAATGTGAGGCCCCCTAACCAGTCTTTTTTCAGGTCAGTCCAGGACCCCTGGGTTCGAAATATCATTTTACAGGGTTACAGGATAGGCTTTATCCCAGTACCTGTGTCTCCAAAGAAGGAAGGGAGTTAAGACCTGTCTTGAATTTAAAGAATATTTTTTAGGGTTCCCACTTTCAAGATGGACACCATTCGCACTATCCTGCTCTTAACGGGAAAGTCAACACCAGATTTTTTGTTGTTCAAAAAGATAGATAATCCCTTTATTACCCATTCCCCAGTTTTGCATAAGCAACACAGTTATAATAATACACGTTTTACCTCTATACCTCTTTACTTTATATCTAAGCCTCTGCAAACTGCCACCTTATTTCAGTTCTTTTGACAGACTTGCATTTTAGCCAATCAGTGCTCACTCCTAGGTAACTTCACGTGCGTGAGCTAAATGTTATCTATATGAAACACATGAACTATTGCCCTCTAGTGGTCAAAAGCTGGTTCAGATTAGAGGCTGCCTTCAAGGTCTAAGAAATTAGCATATGAAACGCCTAGGTTTAGCTGTCAACTAAGAATACCAAGAGTACAAAGCAAAAATGGTGATAAAAGTAAATTGGAAAGTTGTTTAAAATTACATGCCCTATTTGAATCATGAAAGTTTTTTTTTTTTTGGGACTTGACTGTCCCTTTAATTCAACAGGGTCAGTTTATGAATACTATAGACCTCAAGGATGTGTATTTGCATATTCCCATCCACAAGGATCACTATCAGTTCCTGAGGTTTGCACTACCAGTTTGTGTTTTTTCCTTTTGGTCTAGCTACAGTTCCACTCATCTTTACAAAGGTGCTGGGCACTCTGTTAGCGGTGATCAGATCTTGTTGTATTTCAATTGCACCATATCTGGACGACATACTGGTGCAAGCTTCTTCCCTGTCAATAGCCATGATACTCGCAAGCTTCCATTATTCCTCCCAGACCATGGTTGGAAAGTCAATGTTCCCAAAAAGCTCATTCATTATATCCTGCTACAATAGTAGCATTTCTAGGAGTCATAATAGATTCAGTCCTTAATCGTTTGACAGAACCACACAAGTTAAAACTTCATAGAGCATGCCATCTGTAGCTCAGTGCATGGAGGTGGTGGGTCTTATGGTATCTGCTTCAGATGCTGTTCCTTTTGCCGCCTTTCACTTGCGTCCCCTTCAAGTATCCATGCTCAGTCAGTGGTCAAAGAATTATCTGCATTTGGAGCAACAAATCGCACTGGATTCATCCATCAGACAATATCTCTTTTGGTGGACACAAAGTCCCTCTGTGACCCTTGGGGCTGTTTTTCTTCTTCCATCATGGTCCATTGTAACAGTGAATGCTGGTCTGTTAGGCTGGGGGGCAGTCTTGAATTCTCGAAAGCGCAAGGAGTTTGATCTCCTTAAGAGGCAAGTTAACTAATAAACATTCTGGAACTGAATTCTACAGGCCTGACCCTTATTGAAGGAGGAAAAGTTTATCAGTTTCCAGTCGGACGTCACGACAGTGGTGATGGCCATGCAGGAAGTGTCTCAGTCTGTCCTGTGCATAGAGATATAAGCGCTCCCTGTTAGCGATTCACATACCAGGTGTCAACAACTAGAAGGATTACCTCAGCTATCAATCGGTTTATCCAGAAGAATGGTCTCTCCATCAGGACATATCCAATCAATTAGTGATTAAATGGGGCCTGCCAGACATTGCTCTGATGGCTTACCACTTAATTCACAAACTTCCAAAGTATTGTGCAAGGTCAAGCGATCCAAGGGCTCACATGGTAGATGCCTTGGTATGTTCATGAGTTTCCTCTAGCATACCTATTTCCCCCATTTTTTGTTCTTCTTTGAGTCATTGCTCAGATCAAACTGGAGTCAGCATCAGTAATATTAATTACTCCAGCCTGGCCCCACAGGACATGGTATGTGTATCTAGTGCAGATGTCCTCATTCTTCCGTGGCTTCTTCCTCTGAGACAAGACCTGTTGTCATAATGTCCTCTTTTTCCATCAGGCTCTCAAGGTTGAATGCCTAGTTTTGAGACAGAGGATTTTCAAATTCTGTGATTGATACTCTGATACAGGCAAGGAAACCTGTAACTCGGGATTTACTACAAGATTTGGAAAGCAAATTTTGTGTGGTGCCCTTCTAAAGGGTTCTCTTGGTGTTGCTTCCAGATCCCTAGAATAATTCAGTTATTACAGGATGGCCATAATCCGGGTTTATCGGCTAGTTCCTTGAAAGGTCAGATTTCTGCTTTATCTGTTTTTTTTGTTGTTGTTTTTTTTTCATAAGAATTGGTTAAACTTCCTGATGTTCAGACTTTTGTCAAGGCGTTATTTAGAATTGAGCCAGTTGTAAGACCTATTTCTCCTCCCTGAAAGTTGAACCTTGTACTTCTGAAATTAAGATATGTTGAAATATATATTGAAAAGCCTTTTTGTATTCTGTATGTTTACATCTATGATGTGATTTATTAGATACATGTTTACATATATGCAATACAATATTAACATGAACATTTCTGGTACAGGTAGAAAACCTTTTATCCAAAATGCGTGGGACTGGAAAAGGCTTGGATTTTGGAATAGTTTGGATTTTGGAATATTTTTATGTTTGCATCTTTAAAATGGGACAGTTTGGTAAGGGGATGGAACCAAGACAATATCTTATGTAATTTAAGTAATATTTACATTTCTTTCATGTAATTAACAAGAGTCCATGAGCTAGTGACGTATGGGATATACATTCCTACCAGGAGGGGCAAAGTTTCCCAAACCTTAAAATGCCTATAAATACACCCCTCACCACACCCACAAATCAGTTTTTACAAACTTTGCCTCCAAGGGAGGTGGTGAAGTAAGTTTGTGCTAGATTCTACGTTGATATGCGCTCCGCAGCAAGTTGGAGCCCGGTTTTCCTCTCAGCGTGCAGTGAATGTCAGAGGGATGTGAAGAGAGTATTGCCTATTGAATGCAGTGATCTCCTTCTACGGGGTCTATTTCATAGGTTCTCTGTTATCGGTCGTAGAGATTCATCTCTTACCTCCCTTTTCAGATCGACGATATACTCTTATATTTACCATTACCTCTACTGATTCTCGTTTCAGTACTGGTTTGGCTTTCTACAAACATGTAGATGAGTGTCCTGGGGTAAGTAAGTCTTATTTTCTGTGACACTCTAAGCTATGGTTGGGCACTTTATTTATAAAGTTCTAAATATATGTATTCAAACATTTATTTGCCTTGACTCAGAATGTTCAACTTTCCTTATTTTCAGACAGTCAGTTTCATATTTGGGATTATGCATTGAATTATCATATTTTTCTTACCTCAAAAATTTGACTTTTTTCCCTGTGGGCTGTTAGGCTCGCGGGGGCTGAAAATGCTTCATTTTATTGCGTCATTCTTGGCGCGGACTTTTTTGGCGCAAAAATTCTTTTCCGTTTCCGGCGTCATACGTGTCGCCGGAAGTTGCGTCATTTTTTGACGTTATTTTGCGCCAAAAATGTCGGCGTTCCGGATGTGGCGTCATTTTTGGCGCCAAAAGCATTTAGGCGCCAAATAATGTGGGCGTCTTATTTGGCGCTAAAAAATATGGGCGTCGCTTTTGTCTCCACATTATTTTAGTCTCATTTTTCATTTGCTTCTGGTTGCTAGAAGCTTGATATTTGGCATTCTTTCCCATTCCTGAAACTGTCTTATAAGGAATTTGATCTATTTTGCTTTATATGTTGTTTTTTCTCTTACATATTGCAAGATGTCTCACGTTGCATCTGAGCCAGAAGATACTACAGGAAAATCACTGCCTGCTGGATCTACCAAAGCTAAGTGTATCTGCTGTAAACTTTTGGTAGCTATTCCTCCAGCTGTTGTTTGTAATAATTGTCATGACAAACTTGTTAAAGCAGATAATATTTCCTTTAGTAATGTACCATTGCCTGTTGCAGTTCCCTCAACATCTAAGGTGCAGAATGTTCCTGATAACATAAGAGATTTTGTTTCTGAATCCATAAAGAAGGCTTTGTCTGTTATTTCTCCTTCTAGTAAACGTAAAAAGTCTTTTAAATCTTCTCTCTCTACAGATGAATTTTTAAATGAACACCATCATTCTGATTCTTTGGACTCTTCTGGTTCAGAGGATTCTATCTCAGAGTTTGATGCTGATAAATCTTTATATTTATTTAAGATGGAATTTATTCGCTCTTTACTTAAAGAAGTACTAATTGCTTTAGAAATAGAGGATTCTAGTCCTCTTGATACTAATTCTATACGTTTGGATAAGGTTTTTAAAGCTCCTGCGGTTATTCCAGAAGTTTTTCCTGTTCCTAATGCTATTTCTGCAGTAATTTCCAAAGAATGGGATAAATTGGGTAATTCATTTACTCCTTCTAAACGTTTTAAGCAATTATATCCTGTTCCGCCTGACAGGTTAGAATTTTGGGACAAAATCCCTAAAGTTGATGGGGCTATTTCTACCCTTGCTAAACGTACTACCATTCCTACGTCAGATGGTACCTCGTTTAAGGATCCTTTAGATAGAAAAATTGAATCTTTTCTAAGAAAAGCTTATCTGTGTTCAGGTAATCTTCTTAGACCTGCTATATCATTGGCTGATGTTGCTGCAGCTTCAACTTTTTGGTTGGAAACTCTAGCGCAACAAGTAACAAATCGTGATTCTCATGATATTATTATTCTTCTCCAGCATGCTAATAATTTTATCTGTGATGCCATTTTTGATATTATTAGAGTTGATGTTAGGTTTATGTCTCTGGCTATCTTAGCCAGAAGAGCTTTATGGCTTAAGACTTGGAATGCTGATATGGCTTCTAAATCAACTCTACTTTCCATTTCTTTCCAGGGAAACAAATTATTTGGTTCTCAGTTGGATTCTATTATTTCAACTGTTACTGGTGGGAAAGGAACTTTTTTACCACAGGATAAAAAATCTAAAGGTAAAAACAGGGCTAACAATCATTTTCGTTCCTTTCGTTTCAACAAAGAACAAAAGCCTGATCCTTCGTCCTCAGGAGCAGTTTCAGTTTGGAAACCATCTCCAGTCTGGAATAAATCCAAGCCTGCTAGAAAGGCAAAGCCTGCTTCTAAGTTCACATGAAGGTACGGCCCTCATTCCAGTTCAGCTGGTAGGGGGCAGGTTACGTTTTTTCAAAGAAATTTGGATCAATTCTGTTCACAATCTTTGGATTCAGAACATTGTTTCAGAAGGGTACAGAATTGGTTTCAAGATGAGACCTCCTGCAAAGAGATTTTTTCTTTCCCGTGTCCCAGTAAATCCAGTGAAAGCTCAAGCATTTCTGAATTGTGTTTCAGATCTAGAGTTGGCTGGAGTAATTATGCCAGTTCCAGTTCCGGAACAGGGGATGGGGTTTTATTCAAATCTCTTCATTGTACCAAAGAAGGAGAATTCCTTCAGACCAGTTCTGGATCTAAAATTATTGAATCGTTATGTAAGAATACCAACGTTCAAGATGGTAACTGTAAGGACTATATTGCCTTTTGTTCAGCAAGGGAATTATATGTCCACAATAGATTTACAGGATGCATATCTGCATATTCCGATTCATCCAGATCATTATCAGTTCCTGAGATTCTCTTTTCTAGACAAGCATTACCAATTTGTGGCTCTACCGTTTGGCCTTGCTACAGCTCCAAGAATTTTCACAAAGATTCTCGGTGCCCTTCTGTCTGTAATCAGAGAACAGGGTATTGTGGTATTTCCTTATTTGGACGATATCTTGGTACTTGCTCAGTCTTTACATTTAGCAGAGTCTCATACGAATCGACTTGTGTTGTTTCTTCAAGATCATGGTTGGAGGATCAATTTACCAAAAAGTTCTTTGATTCCTCAAACAAGGGTAACCTTTCTGGGTTTCCAGATAGATTCAGTGTCCATGACTCTGTCTTTAACAGACAAGAGACGTCTAAAATTGATTACAGCTTGTCGAAACCTTCAGTCTCAATCATTCCCTTCGGTAGCCTTATGCATGGAAATTCTAGGTCTTATGACTGCTGCATCGGACGCGATCCCCTTTGCTCGTTTTCACATGCGACCTCTTCAGCTATGTATGCTGAACCAATGGTGCAGGGATTACACGAAGATATATCAATTAATATCTTTAAAACCGATTGTTCGACACTCTCTAACGTGGTAGACAGATCACCATCGTTTAATTCAGGGGGCTTCTTTTGTTCTTCCGACCTGGACTGTAATTTCAACAGATGCAAGTCTCACAGGTTGGGGAGCTGTGTGGGGATCTCTGACGGCACAAGGAGTTTGGGAATCTCAGGAGGTGAGATTACCGATCAATATTTTGGAACTCCGTGCAATTTTCAGAGCTCTTCAGTTTTGGCCTCTTCTGAAGAGAGAATCGTTCATTTGTTTTCAGACAGACAATGTCACAACTGTGGCATACATCAATCATCAAGGAGGGACTCACAGTCCTCTGGCTATGAAAGAAGTATCTCGAATTTTGGTTTGGGCGGAATCCAGCTCCTGTCTAATCTCTGCGGTTCATATCCCAGGTATAGACAATTGGGAAGCGGATTATCTCAGTCGCCAAACGTTGCATCCGGGCGAATGGTCTCTTCACCCAGAGGTATTTCTTCAGATTGTTCAAATGTGGGGGCTCCCAGAGATAGATCTGATGGCCTCTCATCTAAACAAGAAACTTCCCAGGTATCTGTCCAGATCCCGGGATCCTCAGGCGGAGGCAGTGGATGCATTATCGCTTCCTTGGAAGTATCATCCTGCCTATATCTTTCCGCCTCTAGTTCTTCTTCCAAGAGTAATCTCCAAGATTCTGAGGGAATGCTAGTTTGTTCTGCTAATAGCTCCGGCATGGCCTCACAGGTTTTGGTATGCGGATCTTGTCCGGATGGCATCTTGCCAACCATGGACTCTTCCGTTAAGACCAGACCTTCTGTCGCAAGGTCCTTTTTTCCATCCGGATCTGAAATCCTTAAATTTAAAGGTATGGAGATTGAACGCTTGATTCTTGGTCAAAGAGGTTTCTCTGACTCCGTGATTAATACTATGTTACAGGCTCGTAAATCTGTATCTCGAGAGATATATTATAGAGTCTGGAAGACTTATATTTCTTGGTGTCTTTCTCATCATTTTTCTTGGCATTCTTTTAGAATACCGAAAATTTTACAGTTTCTTCAGGATGGTTTAGATAAGGGTTTGTCCGCAAGTTCTTTGAAAGGACAAATCTCCGCTCTTTCTGTTCTTTTTCACAGAAAGATTGCTATTCTTCCTGATATTCATTGTTTTGTACAAGCTTTGGTTCGTATAAAACCTGTCATTAAGTCAATTTCTCCTCCTTGGAGTTTGAATTTGGTTCTGGGAGCTCTTCAAGCTCCTCCGTTTGAACCTATGCATTCATTGGACATTAAATTACTTTCTTGGAAAGTTTTGTTCCTTTTGGCCATCTCTTCTGCTAGAAGAGTTTCTGAATTATCTGCTCTTTCTTGTGAGTCTCCTTTTCTGATTTTTCATCAGGATAAGGCGGTGTTGCGAACTTCTTTTGAATTTTTACCTAAAGTTGTGAATTCCAACAACATTAGTAGAGAAATTGTGGTTCCTTCATTATGTCCTAATCCTAAGAATTCTAAGGAGAAATCGTTGCATTCTTTGGATGTTGTCAGAGCTTTGAAATATTATGTTGAAGCTACGAAATCTTTCCGTAAGACTTCTAGTCTATTTGTTATCTTTTCCGGTTCTAGGAAAGGCCAGAAAGCTTCTGCCATTTCTTTGGCATCTTGGTTGAAATCTTTAATTCATCTTGCCTATGTTGAGTCGGGTAAAATTCCGCCTCAGAGAATTACAGCTCATTCTACTAGGTCAGTATCTACTTCCTGGGCGTTTAGGAATGAAGCTTCGGTTGACCAGATCTGCAAAGCAGCAACTTGGTCCTCTTTGCATACTTTTACTAAATTCTACCATTTTGATGTATTTTCTTCTTCTGAAGCAGTTTTTGGTAGAAAAGTTCTTCAGGCAGCGGTTTCAGTTTGAATCTTCTGCTTATGTTTTTCGTTAAACTTTATTTTGGGTGTGGATTATTTTCAGCAGGAATTGGCTGTCTTTATTTTATCCCTCCCTCTCTAGTGACTCTTGTGTGGAAAGATCCACATCTTGGATAGTCATTATCCCATACGTCACTAGCTCATGGACTCTTGTTAATTACATGAAAGAAAACATAATTTATGTAAGAACTTACCTGATAAATTCATTTCTTTCATATTAACAAGAGTCCATGAGGCCCACCCTTTTTTGTGGTGGTTATGATTTTTTTGTATAAAGCACAATTATTCCAATTCCTTATTTTATATGCTTCGCACTTTTTTTCTTATCACCCCACTTCTTGGCTATTCGTTAAACTGATTTGTGGGTGTGGTGAGGGGTGTATTTATAGGCATTTTAAGGTTTGGGAAACTTTGCCCCTCCTGGTAGGAATGTATATCCCATACGTCACTAGCTCATGGACTCTTGTTAATATGAAAGAAATGAATTTATCAGGTAAGTTCTTACATAAATTATGTTGTCATAATACAGCTAATACAGGTGGCCCTCGGTTTACGCCGGTTCAATTTGCGCCGTTTCAGAATAACAACCTTTCTTTCATGTAATTAGCAAGAGTCCATGAGCTAGTGACGTATGGGATATACATTCCTACCAGGAGGGGCAAAGTTTCCCAAACCTCAAAATGCCTATAAATACACCCCTCACCACACCCACAATTCAGTTTTACAGACTTTGCCTCCTATGGAGGTGGTGAAGTAAGTTTGTTCTAGATTCTACGTTGATATGCGCTCCGCAGCAAGTTGGAGCCCGGTTTTCCTCTCAGCGTGCAGTGAATGTCAGAGGGATGTGAGGAGAGTATTGCCTATTTGAATGCAGTGATCTCCTTCTACGGGGTCTATTTCATAGGTTCTCTGTTATCGGTCGTAGAGATTCATCTCTTACCTCCCTTTGCAGATCGACGATATACTCTTATATATACCATTACCTCTGCTGATTCTCGTTTCAGTACTGGTTTGGCTTTCTACAAACATGTAGATGAGTGTCCTGGGGTAAGTAAATCTTATTTTCTGTGACACTCTAAGCTATGGTTGGGCACTTTGTTTATAAAGTTTTAAATATATGTATTCAAACATTTATTTGCCTTGACTCATAATGTTCAACATTCCTTATTTTCAGACAGTCAGTTTCATATTTGGGATAATGCATCTGAATTAATCATTTTTTCTTACCTTCAAAAATTTTACTCTTTTTTTCCCTGTGGGCTGTTAGGCTCGCGGGGGCTGAAAATGCTTAATTTTATTGCATCATTCTTGGCGCAGACTTTTTTGGCGCAAAAAATCTTTTCCGTTTCCGGCGTCATACGTGTCGCCGGAAGTCGCGTCATTTTTTGACGTTATTTTGCGCCAAAAATGTCGGCGTTCCGGAAGTGGCGTAATTTTTGGCGCCAAAAGCATTTAGGCGCCAAATAATGTGGGCGTCTTATTGGCGCTAAAAAAATATGGGCGTCGCTTTTGTCTCCACATTATTTAAATCTCATTTTTCATTGCTTCTGGTTGCTAGAAGCTTGTTCTTTGGCATTTTTTCCCATTCCTGAAACTGTCATTTAAGGAATTTGATCAATTTTGCTTTATATGTTGTTTTTTCTCTTACATATTGCAAGATGTCTCACGTTGCATCTGAGTCAGAAGATACTTCAGGAAAATCGCTGTCTAGTGCTGGACCTACCAAAGCTAAGTGTATCTGCTGTAAACTTTTGGTAGCTATTCCTCCGGCTGTTGTTTGTATTAATTGTCATGACAAACTTGTTAATGCAGATAATATTTCCTTTAGTAAAGTACCATTGCCTGTTGCAGTTCCTTCAACATCTAAGGTGCAGAATGTTCCTGATAACATAAGAGATTTTGTTTCTGAATCCATCAAGAAGGCTATGTCTGTTATTTCTCCTTCTAGTAAACCTAAAAAATCTTTTAAAACTTCTCTCCCTACAGATGAATTTTTAAATGAACATCATCATTCTGATTCTGATGATTCTTCTGGTTCAGAGGATTCTGTCTCAGAGGTTGATGCTGATAAATCTTCATATTTATTTAAAATGGAATTTATTCGTTCTTTACTTAAAGAAGTACTAATTGCTTTAGAAATAGAGGATTCTGGTCCTCTTGATACTAATTCTAAACGTTTAGATAAGGTATTTAAATCTCCTGTGGTTATTCCAGAAGTTTTTCCTGTTCCTAATGCTATTTCTGAAGTAATTTCCAAAGAATGGGATAAATTGGGTAATTAATTTACTCCTTCTAAACGTTTTAAGCAATTATATCCTGTGCCGTCTGACAGATTAGAATTTTGGGACAAAATCCCTAGAGTTGATGGGGCTATTTCTACCCTTGCTAAACGTACTACTATTCCTACGTCAGATGGTACTTCGTTTAAGGATCCTTTAGATAGGAAAATTGAATCCTTTCTAAGAAAAGCTTATCTGTGTTCAGGTAATCTTCTTAGACCTGCTATATCATTGGCTGATGTTGCTGCAGCTTCAACTTTTTGGTTGGAAACTTTAGCGCAACAAGTAACAGATCATGATTCTCATAATATTATTCTTCTTCTTCAGCATGCTAATAATTTTATCTGTGATGCCATTTTTGATATTATTAGAGTTGATGTCAGGTTTATGTCTCTAGCTATTTTAGCTAGAAGAGCTTTATGGCTTAAGACTTGGAATGCTGATATGGCTTCTAAATCAACTCTACTTTCCATTTCTTTCCAGGGTAACAAATTATTTGGTTCTCAGTTGGATTCTATTATCTCAACTGTTACTGGTGGGAAAGGAACTTTTTTACCACAGGATAAAAAATCTAAGGGTAAAAACAGGGCTAATAATCGTTTTCGTTCCTTTCGTTTCAACAAAGAACAAAAGCCTGATCCTTCATCCTCAGGAGCAGTTTCAGTTTGGAAACCATCTCCAGTCTGGAATAAATCCAAGCCTGCTAGAAAGGCAAAGCCTGCTTCTAAGTCCACATGAAGGTGCGGCCCTCATTCCAGCTCAACTGGTAGGGGGCAGGTTACGTTTTTTCAAAGAAATTTGGTTCAATTCTGTTCACAATCTTTGGATTCAGAACATTGTTTCAGAAGGGTACAGAATTGGTTTCAAGATGAGACCTCCTGCAAAGAGATTTTTTCTTTCCCGTGTCCCAGTAAATCCAGTGAAAGCTCAAGCATTTATGAATTGTGTTTCAGATCTAGAGTTGGCTGGAGTAATTATGCCAGTTCCAGTTCCGGAACAGGGGATGGGGTTTTATTCAAATCTCTTCATTGTACCAAAGAAGGAGAATTCCTTCAGACCAGTTCTGGATCTAAAAATATTGAATCGTTATGTAAGGATACCAACATTCAAAATGGTAACTGTAAGGACTATCTTGCCTTTTGTTCAGCAAGGGCATTATATGTCCACAATAGATTTACAGGATGCATATCTGCATATTCCGATTCATCCAGATCATTATCAGTTCCTGAGATTCTCTTTTCTGGACAAGCATTACCAGTTTGTGGCTCTGCCGTTTGGCCTAGCTACAGCTCCAAGAATTTTTTCAAAGGTTCTCGGTGCCCTTCTGTCTGTAATCAGAGAACAGGGTATTGTGGTATTTCCTTATTTGGACAATATCTTGGTACTTGCTCAGTCTTTTTTTACATTTAGCAGAATCTCATACGAATCGACTTGTGTTGTTTCTTCAAGATCATGGTTGGAGGATCAATTTACCAAAAAGTTCATTGATTCCTCAGACAAGGGTGACATTTCTGGGTTTCCAGATAGATTCAGTGTCCATGACTCTGTCTTTAACAGACAAGAGACGTCTAAAATTGATTTCAGCTTGTCGAAACCTTCAGTCACAATCATTCCCTTCGGTAGCCTTATGCATGGAAATTCTAGGTCTTATGACTGCTGCATCGGACGCGATCCCCTTTGCTCGTTTTCACATGAGACCTCTTCAGCTCTGTATGCTGAATCAATGGTGCAAGGATTACACAAAGATATCTCAAATAATATCTTTAAAACCGATTGTACGACACTCTCTAACGTGGTGGACAGATCACCATCGTTTAATTCAGGGGGCTTCTTTTGTGCTTCCGACCTGGACTGTAATTTCAACAGATGCAAGTCTCACGGGTTGGGGAGCTGTGTGGGGATCTCTGACGGCACAAGGAGTTTGGGAATCTCAGGAGGTGAGATTACCGATCAATATTTTGGAACTTCGTGCAATTTTTAGAGCTCTTCAGTTTTGGCCTCTTCTGAAGAGAGAATCGTTCATT
Source organism: Bombina bombina (assembly GCF_027579735.1). Lineage (NCBI taxonomy): Eukaryota > Metazoa > Chordata > Amphibia > Anura > Bombinatoridae > Bombina > Bombina bombina. The sequence continues at coordinate 1,014,911,180 of NC_069503.1, forward strand.
TGTTTTCAGACAGACAATGTCACAACTGTGGCATACATCAATCATCAAGGAGGGACTCACAGTCCTCTGGCTATGAAAGAAGTATCTCGAATTCTGGTTTGGGCGGAATCCAGCTCCTGTCTAATCTCTGCGGTTCATATCCCAGGTATAGACAATTGGGAAGCGGATTATCTCAGTCGCCAAACGTTGCATCCGGGCGAATGGTCTCTTCACCCAGAGGTATTTCTTCAGATTGTTCAAATGTGGGAACTTCCAGAAATAGATCTGATGGCGTCTCATCTAAACAAGAAACTTCCCAGATATCTGTCCAGATCCCGGGATCCTCAGGCGGAGGCAGTGGATGCATTATCACTTCCTTGGAAGTATCATCCTGCCTATATCTTTCCGCCTCTAGTTCTTCTTCCAAGAGTAATCTCCAAGATTCTGAAGGAATGCTCGTTTGTTCTGCTGGTAGCTCCGGCATGGCCTCACAGGTTTTGGTATGCGGATCTGGTCCGGATGGCCTCTTGCCAACCGTGGACTCTTCCGTTAAGACCAGACCTTCTGTCGCAAGGTCCTTTTTTCCATCAGGATCTGAAATCCTTAAATTTAAAGGTATGGAGATTGAACGCTTGATTCTTGGTCAAAGAGGTTTCTCTGACTCTGTGATTAATACTATGTTACAGGCGCGTAAATCTGTATCTAGAGAGATATATTATAGAGTCTGGAAGACTTATATTTCTTGGTGTCTTTCTCATCATTTTTCTTGGCATTCTTTTAGAATACCGAGAATTTTACAGTTTCTTCAGGATGGTTTAGATAAGGGTTTGTCAGCAAGTTCCTTGAAAGGTCAAATCTCTGCTCTTTCTGTTCTTTTTCACAGAAAGATTGCTATTCTTCCTGATATTCATTGTTTTGTACAAGCTTTGGTTCGTATAAAACCTGTCATTAAGTCAATTTCTCCTCCTTGGAGTTTGAATTTGGTTCTGGGGGCTCTTCAAGCTCCTCCGTTTGAACCTATGCATTCATTGGACATTAAATTACTTTCTTGGAAAGTTTTGTTCCTTTTGGCAATCTCTTCTGCCAGAAGAGTTTCTGAATTATCTGCTCTTTCTTGTGAGTCTCCTTTTCTGATTTTTCATCAGGATAAGGCGGTGTTGCGAACTTCTTTTGATTTTTTTACCTAAAGTTGTGAATTCCAACAACATTAGTAGAGAAATTGTGGTTCCTTCGTTATGTCCTAATCCTAAGAATTCTAAGGAGAAATCGTTGCATTCTTTGGATGTTGTTAGAGCTTTGAAATATTATGTTGAAGCTACTAAGTCTTTCCGTAAGACTTCTAGTCTATTTGTTATCTTTTCCGGTTCTAGAAAAGGCCAGAAAGCTTCTGCCATTTCTTTGGCATCTTGGTTGAAATCTTTAATTCATCTTGCCTATGTTGAGTCGGGTAAAACTCCGCCTCAGAGGATTACAGCTCATTCTACTAGGTCAGTTTCTACTTCCTGGGCGTTTAGGAATGAAGCTTCGATTGATCAGATTTGCAAAGCAGCAACTTGGTCCTCTTTGCATACTTTTACTAAATTCTACCATTTTGATGTATTTTCTTCTTCTGAAGCAGTTTTTGGTAGAAAAGTACTTCAGGCAGCGGTTTCAGTTTGAATCTTCTGCTTATGTTTTTCATTAAACTTTATTTTGGGTGTGGATTATTTTCAGCAGGAATTGGCTGTCTTTATTTTATCCCTCCCTCTCTAGTGACTCTTGTGTGGAAAGATCCACATCTTGGGTAATCATTATCCCATACGTCACTAGCTCATGGACTCTTGCTAATTACATGAAAGAAAACATAATTTATGTAAGAACTTACCTGATAAATTCATTTCTTTCATATTGGCAAGAGTCCATGAGGCCCGCCCTTTTTTTGTGGTGGTTATGATTTTTGTATAAAGCACAATTATTCCAATTCCTTATTTTATATGCTTTCGCACTTTATCACCCCACTTCTTGGCTATTCGTTAAACTGAATTGTGGGTGTGGTGAGGGGTGTATTTATAGGCATTTTGAGGTTTGGGAAACTTTGCCCCTCCTGGTAGGAATGTATATCCCATACGTCACTAGCTCATGGACTCTTGCTAATTGAAAAAAAAACATAATTTATGTAAGAACTTACCTGATAAATTCATTTCTTTCATGTCATGTGACTGCTATTGAAAAGCGTTGGAAAGCAAAGTGCACTAATTAAAATAGCCAGTAGGTGGAGCTGTCAGCTTGTTTTGCTGCAAAGTTATGCAACTTAACAGCCTGAAATTGATCTGTGTACACAGATCAGACCAGATCTATCGAGCAAAATTTAGCAGGCACTTCCCTATTATCTTCCTGTCCAGCAGCTTGAGGTGAGGGTGCCTAACTGCTTATTAATCACTGCATATTGAAATGCATAGAATAGGTGCATACCCAATATTATCTAAAATGCTAACAATACAGAGAACTGATTGCAGAAAAATGCAAGTAAAAAAACGTTTTTGTTCATTAAACTTAGTTTGATGATGATGCAGTCTGTTGTGTGATTATTTAATTAGGTGCTGTTAGCAAATGGTTTTTGTTCATTAAATTTAGTTTGATGATGATACAATCTATATTATTAGGTTTATAATGGTGTTTAGCATTTAAAGTCTTCATTTCAAAGCTTTAAAAATAATGTATTAGGTGTTACTTATGTCAATTTTGAGAGTGGCCTGGAACCTAACTCCCTCACTTCCCATTGACTTACATTATAAACTGGGTTTCATTTTACAACAGTTTCGATTCCATTCCTCCTGGAACCTAACCCCGGCGTAAACTGAGGGCTACCTGTACATGCAACCTACACATAGTTTTATATAATTTTTAACACTTTTGTATACATAGCACCCTTAGAGAGATGGTACTATACTGTAATCAGAAACGTATTTGCATTTTAGAACAAAATCTCAAACCAAAGACACAGGCAGAGAAGATTGTGACTTACAGGTGGGGTAAATAGAATTTTTTAATATAATTTTATTTAAAACAAAATATTAGTTAAAAAGTTTGGATTTCAAAATAAGTTTGGATTTTGAAATTCTGGATTTGGGAATTTGTACCTTTATTATCTGATGTAAAAAAGCCTCTGTGTCCATTAAATAAGAGATGTGTATCAGGTAGTCCCCACACACAGAGGCGATTTGAATATTTAGTGTAGGAGGCTCTATACCAGTGCTTCTAAAGTTATGGGTCAGGACCCCCTGGGGGCCCCTTAAATATTTTTTTTAGGGTCCCCACAATATTGATAGTGACCTGTGCACAGGGATATAGAAGAGCAGGAGGGGTCGCTGGTACAATGGTAGGCTAACCAAACAGTAGTGACACAATTAGGCAGAAAGGAATGGGAGGTTACTATTGGCCTCCTCTTGTTCTACAAATGTAAGTTTTTGTTTTGTTAAATGTCTTCAACTCTTCACACAACCTTGTTCATAAAGGAATAGGAATGCAGATAAAATGTGTTGTATTAATATCATGACACCTGGGCTGTGCATGTGTGAGTTTGTGTATTTTTGAGTGAGTGTTATGTGTCTTTAGTTCTGTAAGTAACTATTTTTCTGTGTTTGCTTTAATGTGAGGTAGGCCATAACTAATTTTTTTTATAACCGTGTGACCGGGGGTCTCAAAATTGTTCCAATGTAAAAAGGGGTCCCAGGTGAAAAAAAGTTTATAAAAGCTTTGCTCTAAACCATCTATATCTTTTTTTTTTTTTCTTGGACATTAAACACCTTACTATTGTGTAAAGAAAATCTCATCCTACACTCTCTCTTGAAAGGCCAAAAAGCTAAGCAATGTCTTCAAAATGCTGCAAATGTCCTATACCAGCTATTGATTTCCAGCATTTTATAGAAAACCTATGTTACCGGATATGTTTTTTTTTTTTTTTTTCTGTTCTCCTTTTTAAAGCTTTGTGAGGAAGGGAAGTTTACTAATTTCTAGATGCCATAGATATGCGCAATATGGTATTTGTCAAACCCTGCTTAATCGGATAGTTTTATTACCCGATGACCAAGTTTCTGAAATTATACTTTGCTTGCTGTTGTTGTAAACTGGGTTTTGATAACCTTGATTTTAGCACTGTAACAACTTGTTGCATGTATTAATTTGTTTTTGAATATTTTACTTATTAATATTTCCCTTCTAAACTTGTGTTTCAGAACCGTTAAGAAGGTAGCGCAGTACATGGCTGATGTTTTGGAGGACAGCAGAGATAAAGTTCAGGAAAATCTTCTCGCCAGTGGAGGCAAGTTTCTTAGAGAGACCTGTTCACCAAACGATGCATGTGTTCAAGCAAATCATATGTACATATGCTTTGTGCCCCTGCATTGAGCTGTCATGTTGCCCCAGAAAGATAGTGGCTTGTGATTCATCACAGATATAGGTCTGAATTAAAAATTGTCCTGTGTATTGCACATTTAATAAATGTGAGGTTTATTCTTTTTTTAAAGAAAGAGAAAATTAAAGTTTCATGTAAATATTTTTCATCCTTTCTTCATTCTCGTGCATTATGCAAGTTGTTTTTGTTTTTAAAATTTCAATAATCGATTTTTTTTTTTTTCCGTCATGTAAGGTGCACTTAAGGCCTTTCCCAAAACATAGTTTGGGCACTATAAGTGAGAAATATTCACAGGGAGCCTCAACATTGATTCAGTCATGGTGTGCAGTTTAAAAAAAATCTTTCCAATTTACTTTAATTTCCAGATTTACTTCTGTCTCTTGGTTTTCTTTGTTGAAACATAATATAGCTCCTTTCAATAAGCATATCTAGGTATACTTGGGAGCATGCTAATCTCTTCAGTCAGCACTACGTCATCAGTGCTGGCAACAATATTATAGTGCACAAGATACATGCACACTCATGATCTAAATAGAGAGCAAAAGTAAATTTAAACATTTTAAATTGTACTTTCTAAACCATTAAAGTTTAATTTTGGTTACCATGTCCTTTTTTGACAGTCACATGTGCATTCTCACTGAAAGCAGCTCAACCATATTTGCTGCAGTCAATGTGCATATTCTCCAATCACCAAGCATATAGTCATCTGACACAATAGGGAACACTGTTTATTTGGCTACAATGTACCAAGATCTTTAGTTAGTAACATTAAAGGGACACTAAACCCAACATTTTTTCTTTCATGATTTAGATAGAGCATGCAATTTGAAGCAACTTTCTAATTTACTCCTATTATCCATTATTCTTCGTTTTCTATCCATCTTTATTTAAAAAGCAGGAATATGATGCATAGGAGCTGGCCCATTTTTAGTTGAAAACCTGGGTTATGCTTGCTTATTGGTGGGTAAATGTAAGCCTCCAATATGCAAGCGCTATCCATGGTGGTGAATCTAAAATGGGTTGGCTGCTAAGATTTACATTCCTGCTTTTAAAATAAAGATAGCATGAGAACAAAGAAAAATTGATAATAGGAGTAAATTAGAAAGTTGCTTAAAATTGCATGTTCTATCTGAATCATGAAAGAAAAAATTTGTGTTCAGTGTCCCTTTAAGAAATTACCCTTTCTACTTTAAAAAATACATACATTTTTAAATCAAAATTGAAAACCTTAAAGTAAATGTAAACTCACCCGTAGTGCTTATCGTCGTCTTAGCAAACTCTACGAATCAAGGTGACTTTAATTCATATAGAGGATAAAGCAAAAAGAGGGCACCCCATAGTGTAATGTATCCCAAGTGGATCTGTATACATATATGGTAAAAAAAAAAGGCTTACCAGATTCCAATGCACCGTACTAAGACTGGTGCTAACAGGCGAGCTAGCACTCACAGTGGCTAGTACACTTCTCCCCAAGACGTTCGGCAAATGGATGTCAGCCAAGATCCAATCCCAGGAGAGCTGGGGGCACTCTCTCAGTAGCCCGCTAGGATCAAAGGAATGATGAAAGCAAATGGACAACTTCCAAATGATTAAAAGATAAAAGGACTTTAATTCATCGTTTTTTATATTTTTATTTAGAAATGCACAAATTTACCTTTTTTTTTTTTTTAAGCTTTAATTTTGTCCCTCGATTCCTCTGCCCGCCATTTTGTCCCACTTTGGGCGATTGATTGACAACAGATTGCCAATCCAGTTTTCTTCTTAAACGGGAAGAGTCCACAGCTGCATTCATTACTTTTGGGAATACAGAACCTGGCCACCAAGAGGAGGCAAAGACACCCCAGCCAAAGGCTTAAATATCTCCCCCACTTCCCTCATCCCCCAGTCATTCTTTGCCTTTTGTCACAGGAGGTTGGCAGAGAAGTGTCAGAAGTTTGAGATAGTCTCTTATGGAGGGTAGTACTCTTTGAAATGGGACTGGAGTTTTAAGTAATCCTGATCACCAAAAGGTTAGAAAAACAGCACACCTTCTCTGCTTGTAGTGGGGCACGGAATAAAGGACTTGCCAGGTCCCAGTCAATCCAAGTATAAAGAATATTCCCGCCTCCAATTTCTTTAAAAGACCTTTATTTCATATAGGGTCCTGAGTAGAAATTACAAAGTTTCAAGCCTAAACAGGCTCTTAATCATGATTAAGAGCCTGTTTTAGGCTTGAAACGTTGTAATTTCTACTCAGGACCATATATGAAATAAAGGTCTTTTAAAGAAATTGGAGGCGGGAATATTCTTTATGCTTTTAAGTAATCCTGTCAGCCTCTCAGTGAGAGCATGGATGAAAGTTAGAGTCCGGAGATGCAGGGAGAGTTTTCCTGCAGAACCATCCTGGCTCATATTAACAGCTCCTTGGCAATTAGCATTGACGGGTTTCGCTGCCTTTATTCACTCAAGTCCATGTCAGAAGTGAGGCTACTATCTGTCACACTTGAAGGGCTGTGTTCCTGTTCCACAGCGTAGATTCCGGTAAGATCGTTTTAATTTTATTTTGATTTGTGAATGTAATTCTTACGAAACAAGGTAGGGTCCCAGTGGGACTCCTTTTATCTTAATAAGGAATCATGGGTTAATACCTCCTGAAGGGGGTTATTGAACAGGGGGGACTTTAATCATGTTTGTTATTTGGTTTTATCTGCAAATGTGTAGCAAGTCCTAGGCTCATGGCTTTTACGGAACATAACAGCCTTATCTTAATGATGCAATCTCTTTGATTGCGCACCCTTTTTCTGACTGGCACGGTGCACCTCGTGACGGTTGCGGTTACGTTGTTTCTCACTTCTGTGTGGCGACAGAGAGTCTAGCTCGTGGGTTGTCTGGTTCACAGGAGGTGGTAAGTGCCCCAGCCATTGGGGGTGTTAAAAGGGTGCCAGTTGGTGTTTGTCATTTTTGTAATCCCAAGATTATGGAGGATTCTGATATCTTGGAAACAGATGTCTCCGATAAGGAGAATGCGTCTTGTGATTAATATGAAATGGCCCGGGTAATAAATGCCCATCCTTTATGTTCTGACTGCCGTTCTAGAGTACTCTCTTCTCCCGAATCAGGGAGCTTAGAGTGCGATGAGCCATCCGTCTCCGAGCTTTCCATGTCCCGTAAGGCACGTGCCCCAGACCCTTTCTCGGCTACGCAAGCAGGTGTCCCTATGGCCCTTACTCCTTTTCCTGGAGGGTGGCTTGCTTTTCTCCAGAGGTTACGGCACGGTTCCGCATGGCCATTTCCATGGCACTGACTCATTTATATCTCCCAAGTGAAATATTTCTAAGATACGGTCTCTGTTCTGTTAACCAGGGCCCATCGGGCGTGGGATCGCCTGATTCAGTTCAGCCTCCTGGGGAAGTGTTGTCCTCTGAGGCTTCAGGGGCCCCAACCTCGGGGCCAGGGTCTTTTGTTGATCTGGCGAGGGATGATTTTGCCTTCCGTTATAGGCTGGCACGTCTTTGTGTTCTTTTAAGACATGTTCTGGCGATGTTAGAGGATCCCAGTTCTAGTGGGCTGAGGGATCTGAGGCCTTAGATACTGGATGGCAAACTGGATATGATGTTTGGGGATGAAGCTAATCTCCTTAACGTCTGTTTTACTTTTGTTTTCTTTATGTTTCGGTTCCAGTTTTGAGCTTGGGTGAATGGGGCCACTGATCGGCTGGTCCGGTTGAGCTTGGGTGAATGGGGCCTCTAATCGGCTGGTCCGGTTGACATTCTCACGGGTGCTGCCTTCCTTTTATTTTGATCCGGATGGAAGTGATTGATTTGTTTTTTCTTAAGCTCATGTCTGATAGATTTCCGTTTTTTGAAAACTTTCTCTGGAACTGATACTTGCTATTTTGTGGGCACTTCCACGGAAGTTGCACACTTTTTGAATAACAGAATTAGGTTTTCTACTTAAGTTATCGAACCTTCGGGTCAAATTTTCTTAGACCTTGGTGTCAGGGTTTTTTCCTGTTTTGTTTGCCATGTGCTGCTGGCAGCCATTTTACTCACCTCTCTTGCTGACTATGGTGCATTGTGGGGGGATGCTGCTTATTTCCTGCACTTCCTTTTATGGCCAGACTGGTGTGCATCATCTGTGTGAGACAGGATGCAGTCTCAGAATTGTGATGTCATCACTTATTGTTTAACGGGCTTCTGTTCAGTATGCTTTGCCTTTGCGTTGTCTCAGACCTGTTTGTGAGAGTTCCTGTTTATTACCTGGCTGTCTGACAACCTTCCTGGTTCCTGATCCCTGGCTTGTTCCTGCTGTTTTCCTTGTTCCTGATTCCGGCTCGTCTGACTATTCGCTTTGGCTCCTGACTCGGCACGTCTGACTACCAGCTCTGGTTTCGACTCCTGGCTTGTTATTTGACTTGTGGACTTTTAATATTTTTTTTGTTCTTAATAAAGGTGTGATTATTTTTGCACTTCTCGTCTAAGTCTGATTTCTGGCACCCTGACATTACGCAAAGGCCATGAATCCTGATGGTGCTAATAATCCACCTTTACCTGCCATCATTTCCAGGATGGATGAAAAGGATCACCGCTTGGATCAATTTGCACTAGCCCTGTAAACCCTGCTGACTCACACTGCACATTCGGACCAAAGTGTCCCACAAGTTATGGCTGCTCCTGTTTCCGCTGCTGCACCTAGTCCTACCAGGTGCATGTCCGGTTCTGCACCTCTACCTCAGCGATATGGAGGCGATCCTATTCAGTGCAGAGGGTGTTTGAACCAGGTGGGCATTTACTTTGAGATGTTACCTCAGGTGTTTACCTCTGAGAGAGCTAAGATGGGATTTCTCATCTCGTTATTCTCTGACACAGCTCTTACCTAGGCTAATCCCTTGTGGGAGACTAATAAACCTGTGATTTCAAATTACCCTGAATTTGTGGCCTCCTTTCAAAGGGTATTTGATGTTCCGGCTCGCTCCTCCTCTGCTGCTAAACGACTCATGTCCATTCAGCAAGGTACAAGATCTGTTGCTCAGTATGCTATTGAGTTCCGTACACTTGCCGCAGAGGTAGGTTGGAACGATAAAGCCCTTGTTGCCGCCTTCTTTCATGGGCTCTCTGATGCGATTTAAAGACGAAGTTGCTGCTCAAAATTTACCAGAGGATCTCGAGGCATTTTTTTTTTTTTAATCCTAATTGACATCAGACTCAGAGAGAGGCCCTCTTTCAAGGAGCGCTTGCGGAAGCCTCCTGTTCCGTGGTCTCCTTCGTGTTCGTTCCCACCCATGCCTCCTTCTCCCATGCCTCCTTGTCCCAAGTCACCAGGTACTGCTGAGCCGATGCAGTTTGGATTCACGCATCTCTCTGCTGCGGAGAGGGCCTTTAGGAGGAGGGAGGGGCTCTGCCTCTATTGTGGGTTACAGGGCCACCTTTTTGAAGTCCTGTCCTACACAGCCGGGAAACGCTCACACCTAAGGTCCTGTCAGGGGCAGACCTTGGGTGGTTTATCCTCGTCCCCGGAACCGCTTGAGGAGAAACCTTTGGTCGTGGTTGTACTTTCCTGGGTGGACTCTTCCATAGTCACCCAGGCTCTTGTTGACTCCGGTGCTGCGGGCTATTTCATTGACAGTGCTTTTGTATGAAAGCACTCCATTCCTATTTTGCTTCGGTCCGTTCCGCTTGCTATTGAGGCCATTGATGGCAGGCCCCTTCAGCCCGCACTCGTTACTCACGAAACTGCTCCGTTGTCCATGGCTATTGGGGCTCTCCAGTTCCTGGTGATAAACTCTCCGCATTTGTTCTGGGTTATCCCTGGCTCCAAAAGCACAATCCCAGTCTCGACTGGTGCAGGTCCGAAATTTTGTCGTGGTCCCTGCAATGTATTTCCACTTGTCTTTGGAAACCAGTTAAAGTCTTGTGAACTTCTTCGGTATCTCAATTGCCAGAGGAGTACCGAGAGTTCCTAGACGTTTTTGACAAGGTGCGTGCCAGTACGTTGCCTCCTCACTGGTCTTACGATTGTGCCATAGACCTGCAACCCGGAGCCATTCCTCCTCGGGGCCGGGTTTACCCTCTGTCTGTTGCAGGGAATTGTGCTATGGAGGAGTATGTTGCCGATGCTCTGTCGTGGGGGATCATCCGCAAATCCTGCTCTCCTGCAGGGGCTGGCTTCTTCTTTGTGAAGAAAAAGGGTGGCGAGTTAAGACCATGCATCGATTTATAGGGGTCTTAATCGTCTTACCATTAAGAATGCTTACCCTATTCCGCTCATTACGGAACTCTTTGACCGCCTCAAGGGAGCTACGGTCTTTACTAAACTTGATTTGAGAGGAGCATACAATCTCGTTAGGATCAAGGAGGGCCATGAATGGAAAAGATCATTTAACACCAGGAGCGGGCATTATGAGTATCTTGTAATGCCCTTTGGCCTATGTAATGCTCCTGCTGTTTTCCAGGAATTTATTAATGATGTCCTACGAGATATGTTGCAACAGTGTGTTGTTGTGTACTTAGACCACATCCTAATACACTCACCCACACTTGAGGCTCATCGTTCTGATGTTACACGGGTGCTTCAGAGACTACATGAGAACGGCCTGTTTTGTAAACTTGAGAAATGTGAGTTCCATCAGACTCAAGTAACCTTCCTAGGTTATGTTATCTCCGTTGCAGGGTTCTCCATGGATCCTGACAAGTTATCTGCAGTGGCCTCGCCCAGTTGGTCTTTGGTCTATTCAACGATTTTTGGGGTTCGCCAATTTACTATAGAAAGTTTATTAAAAACTTTTCTTCCTTGGTCAAACGTATCACAGACATGACCCGTAAATAGAATGATCCACTCCATTGGTCACCTACTGCCATTAAGGCCTTTGATAGTCTTAAGACTGCCTTTGCTGCCGCTCCAGTTCTGGCTCATCCTAACCCTGTCCTGCCTTTCGTTCTTGAGGTCGATGCATCTGAGACTGGAGTAGGTGCCCTCTTGTCTCAACGTCCTACGCCTGACGGTTCCCTGCATCCGTGTGGTTTCTTCTTTAAGAAATTGTCTCCAGCAGAGTGCAATTATCAAATTGGCGACAGGGAATTACCGGCCATAATTTTGGCACTCAAGGAATGGAGGCATCTTCTCAAGGGTACTAGCGTGCCAGTGCTCATTGTTACTGATCACAAGAATTTAACTTATCTTTCTGAAGCAAAACGTTTGTCGCCCCGACAGGCCAGATGGACGCTATTTTTGTCTCGATTTAATTATGTGGTCTCCTACCTGCCTGGTAGTAAGAATGTTAGGACTGATGCCCTTTCTCAACAATTTTCGCCTCTGTCCAAGGTGGAGTCTGTACCTACTCCTGTTATACTTCCTGACCATATTTTAGCTACCATACGTAGTAATTTGACTTCTCCCTTTGGGGAGGAGATCCTGGCTGCACAAACCAATTCACCTCCTGAGAAACCTAGTGGTAAGTGTTTTTTGTTCCTGAGAATCTTCGAACTAAACTTTTGCACACTTACCACTATCCTAAAGCCGCAGGTCACCCAGGCAAGAACCAAATGATTTGGTCTGTCACTCGACAATTCTGGTGGCCAGGTCTTTGTTCTGATGTTGCTGAGTATGTTGCCTCCTGCTCAGTTTGTGCACAGAATAAGACTCCTCGACGTCTTCCTGTGGGTCTTCTTCAACCTATTGCTAATGGTGAGCGTCCTTGGAAACATCTTTCCATGGACTTCATTGTCCATCTCCCTGTTTCCAATGGCAATACTGTTATCCTTATGGTGGTTGACTGTTTTTCTAAAATGTCAGATTGCATTCCCTTGATGAAATTTCCTACCGCTCAGGAGCTTGCTTCAATTTTTGCCCGAGAGGTCTTCCGTTTACATGGGTTACCCAAGGAGATCGTGTCGGACCGGGGTAGCCAGTTTGTCTCCAGATTTTGGCGTTCCTTTTGTGCTCAAATGGGGATCCAACTTTCCTTCTCCTCGGCATATCATCCTCAATCCAATGGGGCTGCGGAACGGTCTAATCAAGCTCTGGAACAGTTCCTCCGTTGCTATGTCTCAGATCACCACAATAATTGGTCTGAACTGTTACCTTGTGCAGAGTTTGCTCGTAATAGTGCTATTAATGCTTCCTCCAAGTTATTGCCCGATTCATTCATGTCTCGGTATTCCGGCTTTGGAGGAGCATCTCCTGCAACTCCGTTCCACGTGGATGCAGATTCAGGATTGCCTTCATCGTTTTATGCAGCACAAAAAGTTCCAGGCTGATCGTAGGTGTCTGCCGGCGCATTCCTACCAGGTTGGTGAGAGAGTTTGGCTGTCCTCCCGCAACCTGAACCTTCCTGTGCCTTCCAATAAACTGTCTCCCCGTTATGTTGGTCCTTTTCGAATACTCCGACGGGTCAATCCTGTGGCCTACGCTCTTGACCTTCCTCCTGCAATGCGCATCTCCAATGTTTTTCATGTCTCCCTCTTGAAACCATTGGTTTGCAATCGGTTTACCACTGTGTTGCCTCGTCCACGTGCTATCTTTGTTGACAACCATGAGAAGTATGAGGTCAGCAGCATTATTGACTCTCGTATGTCCAGGGGTCGTGTACAGTATTTGGTTCACTGGAGGGGCTACGGTCCGGAGGAGCGTTCTTGGGTTCCCTCCTCTGATGTTCATGCTCCCGCCCTCCTCCGTGCCTTCCATGCTCGTTTCCCCAATAAGCCTTTTGTCCTCCCGCGGGGGAGGGATCGTTGAGGGGAGGGTACTGTCAGGGTTTTCTTTTACAAGATATGACCAGTCCACGGATTCCATCCTTATGGGATATCGCCTCCTGATTAGCAGGAGGAGGCAAAGAGCAACACAGCAGAGCTGTATATATAGCTCCTCCCTTCCCTTCCACTCCAGTCATTCTCTTTGCCTGTGTTAGTGATAGGAAGAGGTAAAGTGAGGTGTTAGTTTAGATTCTCTTTATTATGGTTTCTGGGTTAAACGGACCATTTTTCTTCCCATGCGGTATCCTTGCTGGGGACTTGATTTACGCCCACAATGGGCGGGGCCTAGCTTTGCACGCTTAGCCGCGCAGTTGTCATATGGATCATCGATTGTCAGCAGGTCTCTGGGCTCTGGTGTGGCCTAAGTCAGTTTGTGTATGCAACTTCATAAACAGACTTGGGAGCGCCGCTCACATAGTATTCAGTGTCTCGTGGGGGCAGGTAGGCGCCACAGCAGAGTGCTAAAAGTTTTGTTAAACCCTTATGCATAACTCAAACTATTTACTAAAGATTTTATAGTGCTCCCTATTGTTGCATAGTTTTGTTGCGGAGCAGACAAATTAATGCTGTTTTCATTTTTAAAGACACAGTAGGCTTGTTTTATTTAAAAAAAATTCTATAAGTTTTGGCTTTCAAAATTAATTTTAATTAAGTAAAAGACGATCAATATTGCTATTGCTGGTTTGTTTGTCATGGCTGAAGTTCAGGAAAGTACCTGTTCTATGTGTTTAGATGCCAATGTGGAACCCCCTATTACTTTTTGTCCCTCATGTACTGAGAGGGCTTTACAATGTAAATAACAAATTTTCTTTAATGCAAGTATGTCTAAGGATGCTTCTCAGACTGATGAGACTCTGGGTATGCCGCAACTTTCTCCCCAAGCGTCAAGACCTTTAACGCCCACCCAAGCGACACTGTGTTCCTCAACCGCGTCCACTTCATTTACTCTGCAGGATATGGCTGCAGTTATGTCATCCACGCTTACAGAAGTTTTATCTAAGTTGCCAGTGTTACAAGACAAACGCAGCAGGTCAGAAGCCCATATGGTCTCTGCGACTTCTGATGCTTTAATGGCTATCTCCGATATACCTTCCCAGGGCTCTGAATTGGGGGGTAGGGAGGCCCTGTCTGAGGGGGAACTGTCTGACTCACGAAGTGCGTTACCCCCGACAGATTCAGACGTCATGTCCTTCAGATTTAAACTTGAACACCTCCGGCTTTTACTGCGAGAGGTTTTGGTGACTCTGGACAACTGTGACTCTATTGTTGTCCCACCAGAGAAATTGAGTAAAATGGACAAATACTTAGAGGTCCCTTCTTACTCCGATGTTTTTCCGGTTCCTAAGAGAATCTCAGATTATTGCTAGGGAATTGGAAAGACCGGGTATCCCGTTCTCCCCTTCCCCTATTTTTAAGAAAATGTACCCTATAGCTGACACTGTTCGGGACTCTTGGCAGACGGTCCCTAAGGTGGAGGGAGCTATTTATACCCTGGCGAAGCGTACGACTATCTCTATCGAGGACAGTTGTGCTTTTAAAGACCCCATGGATAAGAAGTTGGAGGGTCTTCTCAAAAAACTCTCTATTCATCAGGGGTTTTTATTGCAACCGGCGGCCTGCATTGTAACAGTCACAACTGTGGCTGCTTTTTGGTTTGACGCTCTAGAAGAGTCTCTTAGAACTGAGACCTCTTTAGAGGAAATACAGGACAGAATTAAGGCGCTGAAGCTGGCTAATTCATTTATTATGGATGCTTCCTTTCAGATAACCAAATTAGCTGCTTAGAGTTCGGGATTCTCCATCTTAGCACTAAATGCTTTATGGTTAAAATCTTGGTCTGCGGATGTGTCCTCTAAATCTAAGCTTTTGGCTATTCCTTTCAAGGGAAAGACCCTATTCGGGCCTGATTTGAAAGAAATCATTTCTGACATTACGGGAGGTAAGGGTCATCTCCTCCCTCAGGACAAAACATCTAAACAAAGACCACAGAGTAATTTTCGTTCCTTTCGTAATTTCAAAGGAATCCCCCCCTTCCTCTTACGCTAAACAGGAAGGGAGACCCAACCAGGCTTAGAACAAGGGTAAACAGCCCAAGAAGCCCGCTGCTGCTCCCGAGACAGCATGAAGGGGTGGTCCCCGATCTGGGACCGGATCTGGCAGGGGGCAGACTTTCTCTCTTTTTCCAGGCTTGGATAAGAGATGTTCAGGATCCCTGGACACTAGAAATCGTGTCTCAAGGGTATCAGTTGGAGTTCAAAAATTCCTTCCCAAGGGGAAGGTTTCTTCTTTGACGATTGTCTGTAGACCAGATAAAAAGAGAGGCGTTCTTACGTTGTGTAAAAGACCTCTCTACTATGGGAGTAATTTGTCCCGTTCCAACATACGGGACAAAAAAGAGGGAATGTTCCCACCCATTTTAGATCTCAAGAGTCTAAACAAGTTTCTCAGAGTTCCATCCTTCAAGATGGAGACTATTCGGACAATTCTTCCATTGATCCAGGAGGGTCAATATTACTATCGTGGACTTAAAGGATACATATCTTCATATTCCTATCCACAGAGATCATCACCAGTTCCTGAGGTTTGCCTTTCTGGACAAACTTTTTCAGTTCGTGGCCCTTCCTTTCGGGCTGGCCACAGCACCCAGGATCTTCACGAAGGTTTTAGGCTCTCTGCTGGCGGTTCTCAGGCCGTGGGGCATTGCAGTGGCGCCTTATCTGGACGATATTCTGATCCAGGCGTCGTCTTATCAGCTAACAAAGTCTCATACCGACATTGTTCTGTCCTTTCTAAGGACTCACGGGTGGAAGGTGAATCTAGAAAAGAGTTCACTAATTCCACAGACAAGGGTTCCTTTCCTGGGAACTCTAATAGATTCTATGTCCATGAAAATCTTCTTGACGGAAGTCAGAAAGTTAAAGATTCTGAATACATGCCGATCCCTTCAGTCCAATCCTCTGCCATCAGTGGCTCAGTGCATGGAGGTAATTGGATTGATGGTGTCGGCAATGGACATCATTCCGTTTGCTCGTTTTCATCTCAGACCTCTACAACTGAGCATGCTCAGACAGTGGAATGGAGATTATGCATATTTGTCTCTTTAGATAGATCTGGATCAGGAGACAAAAGACTCTCTTCATTGGTGGTTTTCGCAGGATCATCTGTCCCAAGGGAAGTGCTTCCGCAGACCCTCATGGGTGATAGTGACAACGGACGCCAGTCTACTAGGATGGGTTGCAGTCTGGAATTCCCTGAAGGCTCAGGGTGTGTTGACTCGGTCGGGGTCTCTACTTCCAATCAATATTCTGGAGTTGAGAGCAATATTCAATTGGCTTCAGGCTTGGCCTCAGTTGGCTTTGGCCAAATTCATCCGATTTCAGTCGGACAACATCACGACTGTGGCTTACATCAATCATCAGGGAGGAACAAGGAGTTCCTTAGCGATGACAGAAGTATCCAAGATAATTCGGTGGGCGGTGGTGTCAGCAATCTACATCCCAGTAATGGACAACTGGGAAGCAGATTTTTTTGAGCAGAGAGATGTTTCACCTGGGGGAATGGGAACTCCATCCGGAGGTCTTTGCCACCCTGATTCTCAGATGGGGCGTACCGGAGCTGGATCTTATGGCATCTCGTCAGAATGCCAAGCTCTCGAGATACGGATCCAGGTCCAGGGATCCTCAGGCCGAACTGATAGGTGCCTTGGCAGTGCCTTGGTCGTTCAACCTAGCTTATGTGTTTCCACCGTTTGCTCTCCTTCCCCGGGTGATTGCTCGGATCAAACAGGAGAGGGCTTCGGTAATTCTCATCGCTCATGCGTGGCCTTGCAGGACTTGGTATACCGATCTTGTGGATATGTCCTCTCTGCCACCGTGAAAGCTTCCATTGAGGCAGGACCTTCTCATTCAGGGACCCTTCCATCATCCGAATCTAGTTTCTCTGCAGCTGACTGCTTGGAGATTGAACGCCTGATTTTATCTAAGTGAGGGTTTTCTGATTCGGTCATTGATACCTTGATCCAGGCACGTAAGCCTGTTACTAGAAAGATTTACCATAAGATATGGCATAAATATCTTTATTGGTGCAAATCCAAGAGCTACTCATGGAGTAAGATTAGGATTCCTAGGATTTTATCTTTTCTCCAAGAAGGTTTGGAGAAAAGGTTATCAGCAAGTTCCTTAAAAGGACAGATTTCTGCTTTATCTATTTTGCTACACAAATGTGTGGCAGATATTCCGGATGTTCAATCTGTTTGTCAGGCTCTGACTAGAATCAGGCCTGTGTTTAGACCTGAGTTTGAGTTTGAATTTAGTTCTTAAGGTTCTTTAATGGGTTCCGTTTGAACCTATGCATTCCATAGATATTAAATTATTATCTTGGAAAGTTTTATTTTTGGTTGCTATTTCTTCTGCTCGCAGAGTTTCTGAGCTTTCAGCATTACAGTCTGATTCTCCTTACCTTTTATTTTTTATTCCGATAAGGTAGTGTTGCGTACCAAACCTGTTTTTTTTTCCTAAGGTTGTTTCCAACAAAAGTATTAATCAGGAAAGTATTGTTCCTTCATTGTGTCCTAATCCTTCATCTAAGAAGGAGCGTCTGTTACATAACTTGGATGTGGTCCGTGCCCTAAAGTTTTACTTGCAGGCGACTAAAGAATTTCGTCGATCATCTTCATTATTTGTTGTTTTCTCTGGAAAACGTAGGGGTCAGAAAGCTACGGCTACCTCTTTCTTTTTGGCTGAAGAGTATCATCCGTTTTGCATATGAGACTGCTGGACAGCAGCCTCCTGAAAGAATTACGGCTCATTCTACTAGGGCTGTGGCTTCCTCATGGGCATTCAAAAATTATGATTCTGTTGAACAGATTTGCAAGACTGGAACTTGGTCGTCTCTTCACACTTTTTCCAAATTTGATACTTTTGCCTCGTCCGTGTCTGTTTTTGGGAGAAAGGTGCTTCAAGCAGTGGAGCCTTCCGTTTAGGTTCCTGTCTTGTCCCTCCCTTTCATCCGTGTCCTATAGCTTTGGTATTGTATTGTATCCCATAAGTAAGGATGAAATCCGTGGACTTGTCATATCTTGTAAAAGAAAAGGAAATTTATTCTTACCTGATAAATTTATTTCTTTTACGATATGACGAGTCCACGGCCCACCCTGTCATTTTCTAAGACAGGTCATTATTTTTGTTAAACTTCAGTCACCTCTGCACCTTGGCTTTTCCTTTCTCTTCCTAACTTTGGTCGAATGACTGGAGTGGGAGGGAAGGGAGGAGCTATATATACAGCTCTGCTGTGGTGCTCTTTGCCTCCTCCTGCTGACCAGGAGGCAATATCCCATAAGTAAGGATGAAATCCGTGGACTCGTTATATCATAAAAGAAATAAATTTATCAGGTAAGCATAAATTTCCTTTTTTCCCTGTTTTGTTTGCCATGTGCTGCTGGCAGCCATTTTACTCACCTCTCTTGCTGACTATGGTGCATTGTGGGGGACGCTGCTCATTTCCTGCACTTCCTTTTATGGCCAGACTGGTGTGCATCATCTGTGTGGGACAGGATGCAGTCTCAGAATTGTGATGTCATCACTTATTATTTAAAGGGCCTCGGTTCAGTATAGTTTGCCTTTGCGTTGTCTCAGACCTGTTTGTGAGTTCCTTTGTATTACCTCGCTGCCTGACGTCCTTCCTGATCCCTGACTTGTTCCTGACTCTGCTGTTTTCCTTGTTCCGTATTCCGGCTCGTCTGACTATTCGCTTTGGCTCCTGACTCTGCTTGTCTGACTACCAGCTCTGGTTTTGACTCCTGGCTTATTTGACTTGTGGACTTTTTATTATTTTTTTGTTATTAATAAAAGTGTGATTATTTCGTCTGTCTGATTCCTGGCACCCTGACACTTTTGAAGGGTCCTTATACCAGGCAGGTACTGGTCGGACGCTTTTCTGCTGTTACTTGTGTTCATGTCACCCTCGCGGTGCTAATTTTAATCTTGTCACTTGGCCTATTGATATGGACTCCGGTCTCGGATCCTATTTCGAAGTATGAGGCCTAGTGTGTAGATACGCTTCTGCATGGAGGGTTCTGAGTGCCGATCTAAGGTTGGCTTTTTCTGGCTACTCGCCTGGGATACAGATCTGTGTTTTTCAGACGGCGGCATGGTTCTTACAGGTCCCTGGGGACTCAGAACCGTAGTTTCCATTCCTTTGGAGTTGGGAGATGTGAAAGACCTGTGGTATAGTGTTCCGAGTGGTGAATGATTTGCGTCTTCACTTGAGGTTCTTCCGGATGCTGACTCTTTAGCCTTATAACATTGTTTTACGGTGGCGTCTCCTTCCTTTCCGCCTTGCGTGGGTCATCTTGTCTTAAAGTGCGAGCATGTCCTTCCTTTGCTCAGAGTTGCGTTACTCTAAGAGGTGGAGTGCTGGGGTTTTCCTGCCTTCTATGGGGAGCTGCGAGGCTTCCAGCTTCTAACCTGTTAAAGGGGTTTTTGAAAGATCGATCCTGCAAGGATCTCTGGAGGCTGTCCCTTCCATATAGGATCTACCCTTGGTCTGACCATGGTCTTCGACGCTTGGGTGTTATCTTCGACCTCATTGCAAATCTAGCATTGGAGCTTAAAAGTGAAGGTCCGAGGTCGGTTACAGACGGTTGCCCTTCTGGGGTCAGGTAGATGATCATTTATCCTCCATGCCCCGTTGGGGCTTCGTGGAGGGTGTTTTACGTCTAGCTCACTGGGATGTCAAGCAGATGGTTCAGGGTTCACGTCCACCTTCGGGTGCTGGTTGCTACCTTGCCAGCGTGTGTAACACGGGGTTAAGCTTGTCTTCAAGATTTTTCCTCGCAATCCAGGAGCACTGGGTGCCAAATTCTTAAACTGGTGAGGAGTTTTTTCAGACTCTTGGGGTTGAGGCTGTTGCTAGGTCGCCAAGTCTACGGAATTTAGATGGTGCGCTCCTAATCATAGGAGGCAGCTTAATGTTCTTCAGGAAGTTAGATCCTTCGATCAATTCCGTTTTTCAAGGACTCTTGCCTAGGACCATGTCTCTCCCTGGATCGGATGTGGACGGTTCGGTCTCACTTTAGGTTTTGTGGTCCCGTGTGTCCTTTTTGAAGGGGACGGGGTTCTTTTCTCATGGGGGATGCCTATCTGCCTAAGGCTGAGGTTCTAGGTCTCTGACGGATCCATACTGTGTTTTTGGTGCATTTGATGTTGCTGTTGACTCCATGTGTCTCTCTTCAACTGAGTTTCGCCTCTATGGTAGGGTGGTTTCTGTTGCTTTAGTTACCTTCTTTCCTAGAGTGGGGGGATGGGTTCTTGTGTGTTCTCTTGATTCTGAGTTACCTCAGTATCTGTGACGACCTGTGTGTCCTTGTTTCCCTTGCCTTGTAGGGATTTTTCCCTTCTTGCGTTTCAGAATCATGGAAAGGGAAATGTGGAGTAGTGACTGGTTCCACCATCCCTCCAACAGGAGGCTGGGGGTTTGAACTCTTGGAAAGCCCATTTTCTTTCTGGATTCTGATATTAAGATGCTGTGGGTCTGAGAACTCTCTTCTCTTGGGAAATCTTCCTCTTTATGGAAGACAGCAGTGTGGGTGTCTCGTGTCTGAGCACGAAGTCTGTTCTGTCTCTACTCGGGGGTTTTGTTCCTCATAGATCCATTCTTTTTCTTCCAGAGGTCGGGGACTCTTGTCTTCGTTCTTGAATAACCTTTGGGCTGAGACCATTATTCTGGAGGGAAGGTCGGGGATCGGTTACTCTGTGCAGTGTTGACCCTTTTCTTCTTGAGTCTGTCCTCCCCTTCGGTGGGAGGACTTTTGATGTCCTCCTCTTTTCTAACGGCATCTGGTGCTGGGAGGGGATGCTCCTTTGAGCCCGGTATTCTGAGGGCTGTTGAGTATTTCTGCTCCTCTTCGGTGGTTTGGGTTCCACGATGGCTGGGTCAGCTTTCCTACCTGGAAGCTGGTCATGCGAGTTCCTGTTCAGAGGGCTTGTTCTCTTGTAGAGCTCTTTGCTAGCTGCTGGGAAAGTTATCCTGTCTATGCTTGTCTAGCCTGCAGGTTTCGACTTGATACGATGCAACAGGAAACACGTTTTTCTGGAGCACCTTATGGTATGGTGCTGTATCAGGGATATGAAGACGATTCTCTAGTCCTCTTTGGGACGTGTTTCTTTGGGTATGGACTATGGACTTTTTTCAGGTCCTTATGTTTCTAGGGAGTTCATCTCCCTGGGCGCTTCTATCATGACAACCTTGGGTTGTTCTATGTTGTTGAGCCGTGTGGAACGGTCCTTTTGGATTTCTTCTGGGGATCTGTTCTCCTTCTCTGGGGCAGGTAGAGTTCCAGGTCCTTTCGGCCGGGTACTCTTAATGGGAGTCGAGAGCTGTGGGGCTGGCTCCTCGGAGGCTGTTTGTGCTTAGCAGACTCTGGAGCTAAGTGGTCTCTAGCTCAGCTTTGCTGGTTGTGTAACTGATGTGCAGTTACTTGGGCTTCAAGTTTTTACCTGTGTCGTTTATTATTTATAGGGTGTCGGGTAATTTCAGGCTGGGATGCCTTTCGAAGGGGCTGCATTTTTTGTACCCACCCTTTGTTTGCATTCAGTGTCCTCTAGCTTGGGTATTGTTTTCCCAAAAGTAATGAATGCAGCTGTGGACGTGGACTCTTCCCGTTTAAGAAGAAAAACATAAATTATGCTTACCTGATCATTTTTCTTTTCTTCTGACGGGAAGAGTCCACAGCTCCCGGCCGTGTTTTGTCTATAAGGCGACAGTCAATTTTTGTTCTTCTGACACTTTTTTTTTCACCCTGATATTTCTCCTACTGGTCCTTCTTCCGTTGGCAGAATGACTGGGGGATAAGGGAAGTGGGGGAGGTATTTAAGCCTTTGGCTGGGGTGTCTTTGCCTCCTCCTGGTAGGCAGGTTCTGTATTTCGAAAAGTAATGAATGCAGCTGTGGACTCTTCCCGTCAGAAGAAAAGAAAATTATCAGGTAAGCATAATTTATTCCCCCCCCCGGGTGTTAAACCCCATTTTTTAATACGTCATGTGCTTTTTCTGCACCTGCGTTAGCTGATATCTAGACTAGTAAGCGATACACGTAATACGATTGAAGCGCATGCTCAGATTAACGCTGATAACGCGTGCGCAGAGTAAGTTAATATTTTTTCATGCGCATATTTGATCTGATTGTAACGCATGCGCGTTGTAAGATCTCCACGGTTGTGCACTTTAGAGATACGTATAGAGCGGGACAGCGCTATACGTCACAATGCTCAGAAATAGGAAGTGGCGAGTAGGAGGAGTCCGGGTGCAAACGTATCGAATTTTGGTAAAAATAATATAACTAAACTATTTATTTTTTAATGCAGTTTAGCTAGTTAAGAGTTCATAAATCAGTATTCAAATTACAGGCTTCTAAAATTGACATTCACTTTAATTACTTTTATTGAAGTGCTTTTATTTCCAATAAATGCTTCTGGGAAGTTATCACACTCTCTTGCCTTTTCTTGTGCACATGGCCCCATCTTGAAGCATTTTTGTACAACACTTTTGTTTGCAGAAATGCTTCTGAACATTTGTGAGTTGGATGCACATGCAAGTGGCTTACCTGTGTATGCTAAGGTGAACTGTGCGCACATTTAGACGCCTGATAACATAACGTATCTCAGATGCATTTTTGCCAATGTTTATTTCACTACTGGGCATTTCCATTTTTACTTGTGTCCCTTTAATATATTTACCTATAAATAATCACTTAAAGGGACAGTATACACCCATTTTTATTCAATTTCATGTAAAAGACACTACTATAAAGAATAATTTGCACAGATACTGATCTAAAAATCCAGTATAAAACAGTTTAAAAACTTACTTAGAAGCTCACAGTTTAGCAAAAGGTTAGGCTGGGACACCCACTGAAATTGTCTGGAAAGGAAAAAGAGCAGACCCCCCCCTGCATATGAAAAGACCCTTTACACAAACTGGAGCAAGCTGTAGTAGGTAGACAACAATCTTCTGTGTCTCTGTAATGTAATATAATGGCTAGTTTTTTTTATTATAAAGCTCATAAAACTATTTTGTTTTTTCTATTCTCAGTGGATTTGGTCACCTACATAACCAGGTTCCAGTGGGATATGGCAAAGTATCCAATTAAGCAGTCATTAAAAAACATTGCTGAAATCATTGCTAAGGTAAGATATGAGTTAAAGGACTTTAAAAGTCGGTGGCATGCTGAAGCTGTACTGCAGGATGCATTAACTGGTGCTTTGGTCTATGCTGAAGCTGTACTGCAGGATGCATTAACTGGTGCTTTGGTCTATGCTGAAGCTGTACTGCAGGATGCATTAACTGGTACTTTAGTCTATGCTGAAGCTGTACTGCAGGATGCATTAACTGGTGCTTTGGTCTATGCTGAAGCTGTACTGCAGGATGCATTAACTGGTGCTTTAGTCTATGCTGAAGCTGTACTGCAGGATACATTAACTGGTGCTTTGGTCTATGCTGAAGCTGTACTGCAGGATGCATTAACTGGTGCTTTAGTCTATGCTGAAGCTGTACTGCAGGATGCATTAACTGGTGCTTTAGTCTATGCTGAAGCTGTACTGCAGGATGCATTAACTGGTGCTTTAGTCTATGCTAAAGCTGTACTGCAGGATGCATTAACTGGTGCTTTAGTCTATGCTGAAGCTGTACTGCAGGATGCATTAACTGGTGCTTTGGTCTATGCTGAAGCTGTACTACAGGATGCATTAATTGGTGCTTTAGTCTATGCTGAAGCTGTACTGCAGGATGCATTAACTGGTGCTTTGGTCTATGCTGAAGCTGTACTGCAGGATGCATTAACTGGTGCTTTAGTCTATGCTGAAGCTGTACTGCACGGTTTATTAACTGGTGCTTTAGTCTATGCTGAAGCTGTACTGCAGGATGCATTAACTGGTGCTTTAGTCTATGCTGAAGCTGTACTGCAGGATGCATTAACTGGTGCTTTAGTCTATGCTGAAACTGTACTGCACGGTATATTAAAGGGCCATAATACCCAAATATTTAAACACTTGAAAGTGATGCAGCATAGCTGTAAAAAGCTGATTAGAAAATATCACTTGAACATCTCTATGTAAAAAAGAAAGATATTTTACCTCAAAAGTTCCTCAGTAGCCACCTCCCATTGTAAAGGATTTCTAAGCAGCATTTTAGTGTGTTTGTCCTGGGACATCTGAAGGGACTAGCATCGTGCACTCTCATATTATTTCACCAATCAGGTAAAGGAAGCTTACTATGAAATCTCATGAGAGTTAAGTCAAATCTCATGAGATCACAGTAAGAGTTCATGACCTCAGCACTGCTGATGCTGATTGGCTGCTGTTCATTTCTTCATTTTTTTAATTTTTTTACCTGCAGCAGGGTATAACTTTTTACACAGAACTTACTCTGCTGAGCTGAGGAGATTGTGAGGTAAAATATCTTCCTTTTTTACATAGAGATGCTCAGGTGATATTTTCCTGTCAGCTTTCTTCTGTTATGTGTGATCAGTCCACGGGTCATCATTACTTCTGGGATATAACTCCTCCCCAACAGGAAATGCAAGAGGATTCACCCAGCAGAGCTGCATATAGCTCCTCCCCTCTACGTCACTCCCAGTCATTCTCTTGCACCCAACGACTAGATAGGATGTGTGAGAGGACTATGGTGATTATACTTAGTTTTTATAACTTCAATCAAAAGTTTGTTATTTTACAATAGCACCGGAGCGTGTTGTTGCCTCTCTGGCAGAGTTTGAAGAAGAATCTACCAGAGTTTTTACTATGATTTTAACCGGAGTAGTTAAGATCATATTGCTGTTTCTCGGCCATCTGAGGGAGGTAAAAGCTTCAGATCAGGGGACAGCGGGCAGATGAATCTGCATTGAGGTATGTAGCAGTTTTTATTTTCTGAATGGAATTGATGAGAAAATCCTGCCATACCGTTATAATGACATGCATGTATACTCTACACTTCAGTATTCTGGGGATGGTATTTCACCGGAATTACTCTGTTAAAAGTACACTAAACCTTTTAATAGGTATTTATCATGTTAAACGTTTTTGCTGGAATGTAGAATCGTTTGCATTTTCTGAGGTACTGAGTGAATAAATATTTGGGCATTATTTTTCCACTTGGCAGTTGCTTGTTTTAATTGTGACAGTTTCGTTTCTCTCTCACTGCTGTGTGTGAGGGGGAGGGGCCGTTTTTGGCGCTCTTTGCTACGCATCAAAAATTTCCAGTCAGTTACTCTTGTATTTCCTGCATGATCCGGTTCATCTCTAACAGAACTCAGGGGTCTTCAAACTTCTTTGGAGGGAGGTAGATTCTCTCAGCAGAGCTGTGAGACTTATATATTGACTGTGATTAAAAACGTTGTTCTGTAATTTTTATTTCAAATTTAATTATTGTTACTTTACTAATGGGAACAAACCTTTGCTAAAAGTTGTGTTGTTTTTAAGGATTGATGCTATAACTGTTTTTCAGTTCATTATTTCAACTGTCATTTAATCGTTTAGTGCTTCTTTGAGGCACAGTACGTTTTTGTTAAATAAGATTGTAACCAAGTTGCAATTTATTGCTAGTGTGTTAAACATGTCTGACTCAGAGGAAGATACCTGTGTCATTTGTTCCAATGCCAAGGTGGAGCCCAATAGAAATTTATGTACTAACTGTATTGATGCTACTTTAAATAAAAGCCAATCTGTACAATTTGAAAAAATTTCACCAAACAGCGAGGGGAGAGTTATGCCGACTAACTCGCCTCACGCGGCAGTACCTGCATCTCCCGCCCGGGAGGTGCGTGATATTATGGCGCCTAGTACATCTGGGCGGCCATTACAGATAACATTACAAGATATGGCTACTGTTATGACTGAAGTTTTGGCTAAATTACCAGAACTAAGAGGCAAGCGTGATCACTCTGGGGTGAGAACAGAGTGCGCTGATAATACTAGGGCCATGTCTGATACTGCGTCACAGCTTGCAGAGCATGAGGACGGAGAGCTTCATTCTGTGGGTGATGGTTCTGATCCAAACAGATTGGATTCAGATATTTCAAATTTTAAATTTAAATTGGAAAACCTCCGTGTATTACTAGGGGAGGTTTTAGCGGCTCTTAATGATTGTAACACTGTTGCAATACCAGAGAAATTGTGTAGGTTGGATAAATACTTTGCGGTACCGGCGAGTACTGACGTTTTTCCTATACCTAAGAGACTAACTGAAATTGTTACTAAGGAGTGGGATAGACCCGGTGTGCCGTTCTCACCCCCTCCAATATTTAGAAAGATGTTTCCAATAGACGCCACCACACGGGACTTATGGCAAACGGTCCCTAAGGTGGAGGGAGCAGTTTCTACTTTAGCTAAGCGTACCACTATCCCGGTGGAGGATAGCTGTGCTTTTTCAGATCCAATGGATAAAAAATTAGAGGGTTTCCTTAAGAAAATGTTTGTTCAACAAGGTTTTATATTGCAACCCCTTGCATGCATCGCGCCGATTACGGCTGCGGCAGCATTTTGGATTGAGTCTCTGGAAGAGAACCTTAGTTAAACTACGCTGGACGACATTACGGACAGGCTTAGAGTCCTTAAACTAGCTAATTCATTCATTTCGGAGGCCGTAGTACATTTAACCAAACTTACGGCTAAGAACTCAGGATTCGCCATTCAGGCACGTAGGGCGCTGTGGCTAAAATCCTGGTCAGCTGATGTAACTTCTAAGTCCAAATTACTTAATATACCTTTCAAGGGGCAAACTTTATTTGGGCCCGGTTTGAAAGAAATTATCGCTGACATTACAGGAGGTAAGGGCCACGCCCTGCCTCAAGACAAAGCCAAAGCTAAGGCTAGACAGTCTAATTTTCGTCCCTTTCGGAATTTCAAAACAGGAGCAGCATCAACTTCCACTGCACCAAAACAGGAAGGAGCTGTTGCTCGTTACAGACAAGGCTGGAAACCTAACCAGTCCTGGAACAAGGGCAAGCAGGCCAGGAAACCTGCTGCTGCCCCAAAGACAGCATGAACCGAGGGCCCCCGATCCGGGACCGGATCTAGTGGGGGGCAGACTCTCTCTCTTCGCCCAGGCTTGGGCAAGAGATGTTCAGGATCCCTGGGCGCTAGAGATCATATCTCAGGGATACCTTCTAGACTTCAAATTCTCTCCCCCAAGAGGGAGATTTCATCTGTCAAGGTTGTCAACAAACCAGATAAAGAAAGAAGCGTTTCTACGCTGTGTACAAGATCTGTTATTAATGGGAGTGATCCATCCGGTTCCGCGGTCGGAACAAGGACAAGGGTTTTACTCAAACCTGTTTGTGGTTCCCAAAAAAGAGGGAACTTTCAGGCCAATCTTGGATTTAAAGATCCTAAACAAATTCCTAAGAGTTCCATCGTTCAAAATGGAAACTATTCGGACAATCTTACCCATGATCCAAAAGGGTCAGTACATGACCACAGTGGATTTAAAGGATGCTTACCTTCACATACCGATTCACAAGGATCATTACCGTTATCTAAGGTTTGCCTTCTTAGACAGGCATTACCAGTTTGTAGCTCTTCCATTCGGATTGGCTACGGCTCCAAGAATCTTCACAAAGGTTCTGGGTGCCCTTCTGGCGGTACTAAGACCGCGAGGAATTTCGGTAGCTCCGTACCTAGACGACATTCTGATACAAGCTTCAAGCTTTCAAACTGCCAAGTCTCATACAGAGTTAGTTCTGGCATTTCTAAGGTCGCATGGATGGAAAGTGAACGAAAAGAAGAGTTCTCTTTTTCCTCTCACAAGAGTTCCATTCTTGGGGACTCTTATAGATTCTGTAGAAATGAAGATTTATCTGACAGAAGACAGATTAACAAAGCTTCTAAATGCATGCCGTGTCCTTCATTCCATTCAACTCCCGTCAGTAGCTCAATGCATGGAGGTGATCGGCTTAATGGTAGCAGCAATGGACATAGTTCCCTTTGCACGTCTACATCTCAGACCGCTGCAATTGTGCATGCTGAGTCAGTGGAATGGGGATTACTCAGACTTGTCCCCTACTCTGAATCTGGATCAAGAGACCAGAAACTCTCTTCTATGGTGGCTTTCTCGGCCACATCTGTCCAGGGGGATGCCATTCAGCAGGCCGGACTGGACAATTGTAACAACAGACGCCAGCCTACTAGGTTGGGGCGCTGTCTGGAATTTTCTGAAGGCTCAGGGACAATGGAATCAGGAGGAAAGTCTCCTGCCAATAAACATTCTGGAATTGAGAGCAGTTCTCCATGCCCTTCTGGCTTGGCCCCAGTTAAGAACTCGGGGGTTCATCAGGTTTCAGTCGGACAACATCACGACTGTAGCTTACATCAACCATCAAGGAGGGACAAGAAGCTCCCTAGCAATGATGGAAGTATCAAAGATAATTCACTGGGCAGAGTCTCACTCTTGCCACCTGTCAGCAATCCACATCCCGGGAGTGGAGAACTGGGAGGCGGATTTCTTGAGTCGCCAGACTTTTCATCCGGGGGAGTGGGAACTTCATCCGGAGGTCTTTGCCCAAATACTTCGACGTTGGGGCAAACCAGAGATAGATCTCATGGCGTCTCGCCAGAACGCCAAACTTCCTCACTACGGGTCCAGATCCAGGGATCCGGGAGCGGTTCTGATAGATGCCTTGACAGCACCTTGGAACTTCGGGATGGCTTATGTGTTTCCACCCTTCCCGCTGCTTCCTCGATTGATTGCCAAAATCAAACAGGAGAGAGCATCAGTGATTCTAATAGCGCCTGCATGGCCACGCAGGACTTGGTATGCAGATCTAGTGGACATGTCATCCTGTCCGCCTTGGTCTCTACCTCTAAGACAGGACCTTCTGATACAGGGTCCATTCAAACATCAAAATCTAGCTTCTCTGAAGCTGACTGCTTGGAAATTGAACGCTTGATTTTATCAAAACGTGGTTTTTCTGAGTCGGTTATTGATACCCTGATACAGGCTAGGAAGCCTGTTACCAGAAGGATTTACCATAAGATATGGCGTAAATACCTATACTGGTGCGAATCCAAAGGTTACTCCTGGAGTAAGGTTAGGATTCCTAGGATATTGTCCTTTCTACAAGAAGGTTTAGAAAAGGGTTTATCGGCTAGCTCATTAAAGGGACAGATCTCAGCTCTGTCCATCTTGTTACACAGGCGTCTGTCAGAAAATCCAGACGTCCAGGCCTTTTGTCAGGCTTTAGCTAGGATCAAGCCTGTGTTTAAAGCTGTTGCTCCGCCATGGAGTTTAAACTTAGTTCTTAACGTTTTACAGGGTGTTCCGTTTGAACCCCTTCATTCCATTGATATAAAATTGTTATCTTGGAAAGTTCTGTTTTTAATGGCTATTTCCTCGGCTCGAAGAGTCTCTGAGTTATCAGCCTTACATTGTGATTCTCCTTATCTGATTTTTCACTCAGACAAGGTAGTTCTGCGTACTAAACCTGGGTTCTTACCTAAGGTAGTCACTAACAGGAATATCAATCAAGAGATTGTTGTTCCATCCTTGTGTCCAAATCCTTCTTCAAAGAAGGAACGTCTTCTACACAATCTGGATGTAGTTCGTGCCCTCAAGTTCTACTTGCAGGCAACTAAAGATTTTCGCCAAACTTCTTCCCTGTTTGTCGTTTATTCTGGACAGAGGAGAGGTCAAAAAGCTTCTGCTACCTCTCTCTCTTTTTGGCTTCGTAGCATAATACGTTTAGCCTATGAGACTGCTGGACAGCAGCCTCCTGAAAGAATTACAGCTCATTCCACTAGAGCTGTGGCTTCCACTTGGGCCTTTAAGAATGAGGCCTCTGTTGAACAGATTTGCAAGGCTGCAACTTGGTCTTCGCTTCATACTTTTTCCAAATTTTACAAATTTGACACTTTTGCTTCTTCGGAGGCTATTTTTGGGAGAAAGGTTCTTCAGGCAGTGGTTCCTTCTGTATAATGAGCCTGCCTATCCCTCCCGTCATCCGTGTACTTTTGCTTTGGTATTGGTATCCCAGAAGTAATGATGACCCGTGGACTGATCACACATAACAGAAGAAAATATAATTTATGCTTACCTGATAAATTCCTTTCTTCTGTTGTGTGATCAGTCCACGGCCCGCCCTGTTTTAAGGCAGGTAAATATCTTTTAAATTATACTCCAGTCACCACTTCACCCTTGGTTTCTCCTTTCTCGTTGATTCTTGGTCGAATGACTGGGAGTGACGTAGAGGGGAGGAGCTATATGCAGCTCTGCTGGGTGAATCCTCTTGCATTTCCTGTTGGGGAGGAGTTATATCCCAGAAGTAATGATGACCCGTGGACTGATCACACAACAGAAGAAAGGAATTTATCAGGTAAGCATAAATTATGTTTTTTACAGTTATACTGCATCAGTTTCAAGTGATTTAGCATATGAGTATTATGTCCCTTTAACTGGTGCTTTAGTCTATGCTGAAGCTGTACTGCAGGATGCACTAACTGGTGCTTTAGTCTATGCTAAAGCTGTACTGCAGGATCCATTAACTGGTGCTTTAGTCTATGCTGAAGCTGTACTGCAGGATGCACTAACTGGTGCTTTAGTGTATGCTGAAGCTGTACTGCAGGATGCACTAACTGGTGCTTTAGTCTATGCTGAAGCTGTACTGCAGGATGCACTAACTGGTGCTTTAGTGTATGCTGAAGCTGTACTGCAGGATGCATTAACTGGTGCTTTAGTCTATGCTGAAGCTGTACTGCAGGATGCATTAACTGGTGCTTTAGTCTATGCTGAAGCTGTACTGCAGGATGCACTAACTGGTGCTTTAGTCTATGCTGAAGCTGTACTGCAGGATGCATTAACTGGTGCTTTAGTCTATGCTGAAGCTGTACTACAGGATGCACTAACTGGTGCTTTAGTCTATGCTGAAGCTGTACTGCAGGATGCACTTACTGGTGCTTTAGTCTATGCTAAAGCTGTACTGCAGGATCCATTAACTGGTGCTTTAGTGTATGCTGAAGCTCTACTGCAGGATACATTAACTGGTGCTTTAGGCTATGCTGAAGCTGTACTGCAGGATACATTAACTGGTGCTTTAGTCTATGCTGAAGCTGTACTGCAGGATGCACTTACTGGTGCTTTAGTCTATGCTAAAGCTGTACTGCAGGATCCATTAACTGGTGCTTTAGTGTATGCTGAAGCTGTACTGCAGGATACATTAACTGGTGCTTTAGTCTATGCTGAAGCTGTACTGCAGGATGCACTAACTGGTGCTTTAGTCTATGCTGAAGCTGTACTGCAGGATGCACTTACTGGTGCTTTAGTCTATGCTAAAGCTGTACTGCAGGATCCATTAACTGGTGCTTTAGTCTATGCTGAAGCTGTACTGCAGGATGCACTAACTGGTGCTTTAGTGTATGCTGAAGCTGTACTGCAGGATGCACTAACTGGTGCTTTAGTCTATGCTGAAGCTGTACTGCAGGATGCACTAACTGGTGCTTTAGTCTATGCTGAAGCTGTACTGCAGGATGCACTAACTGGTGCTTTAGTCTATGCTGAAGCTGTACTGCAGGATGCACTAACTGGTGCTTTAGTCTATGCTGAAGCTGTACTGCAGGATGCACTAACTGGTGCTTTAGTGTATGCTGAAGCTGTACTGCAGGATGCACTAACTGGTGCTTTAGTCTATGCTAAAGCTGTACTGCAGGATGCACTAACTGGTGCTTTAGTCTATGCATCCTTCAGTACAGCAAAGCACATTGCTCTAAACCCCAGCATGCCATCGACTTTTATGATCTTTTGCTCTGCCTTTATTTATTTTTTTGTTACAGGTCTTAACTAGGCAAAGATTAGAAAAATAGCTGAGATTTACTATTTCTAGCTGTGTCTGATTGTGACCTATTTATTTGGAGACCATTTAATGAGCAGTCTTGTTATCGCTCCTGTAGTCTTCAATGTACTGTACATTATTAGCTACAAATAATTGTTAGTGCAGCTGTTGCTTATTCTGTATTCTATATTTGTCCAGATCAAATACAATTGTTAGCCCTTTTTTATCCAAAAACAAAACGTCTAGATCATTGTTTTCTGTGGGGTTTTTTTTTGTTAGCTGAATTCTTTTTCTTTATTCCCAGGGTGTAACCCAGATTGATAATGATCTTAAAGCAAGGGCCTCTGCTTATAATAATCTAAAAGGAAATCTTCAGAACTTGGAAAGAAAAAATGCGTAAGATATTTCTTCTTAATGTACTTTATGTCAGATATGCAACAGACACAGATTTTATGGTTTCCTCTTGTTCTTAGTTGATGGCTGTTTTGTTGGTAAACACTATGGGGTTTATGTAAATGACATTTTATTTGGTTTCCTTTTAAAACTTTGTTTTGCTTTGAAGCCTGGTAAAAACATTTCAGTGACCTTTTTTTTTTTATCAGTGTGTTCCCTGTATTGTGTGTGGGACTCTTTTAATTAACGTCTTATCATGGTCATAATCTGCACTAAGATTACAACAGTCATATGTTTTGGGGGTCACTTTTTTGAGTCCGCTCCTGGGGTCCCACTACACAGCCTAATTTGAAAGAGAGAGGTCAGCTCTTTCAAATGTGGATGATCAGCATAAAAACAGCAGTAACCTGCAGCATCACTTAAAGTGTTTTTTTAATGAGGGGCTGGGGTCTACAAGAGTGCACCTATTTCCTTCTCATTTGCACTATAGGGACCCCTCAGTTGAGGCAGTTGATCATGGTTAAACCTCTGCCACTAGAAACCAGGTAATCACTAGTGTTGGGGAGGGAACTATTGCAGAGCTTCTATCTCCCTATCTGATTTGAAGGGACAGTATACTGTAAAAAAAAATTTTTGTATCCAATAACATTTTATATCGGCTGCAGAGTATAAAATGTACAAGAAATGGCTTCTTTTACTTTATTTTTTGTATATGAAATAGCTGGTTTTGTTATTTGAAACCACAAACCAATATTTTATTACTTTGTTTACACAAATTTTTTTATATTATGTCCGTCTGTATGCTAAAGCCCAATACTTAGGAGAGATAAGTAATAACATGTTCATTTTATATTGTTCTCTCTAACCGCCACTGGGAGTTTAATTTCTTCTGCGGACTGTTTACACAGCTTTTCTATAGCCAATACTTAAAGGGACACGAAACCCAAAGTTTTTCTTTTATGATTCAGATAGAGCATGCCATTTTAAACAACATTCCAATGTATTTATTTTTTCTAATTTGCTTAATTGTCTTGGTATCCTTTAAGTAACAGCAATGTACATGGGTGAGGCTATAACATAAGGCATATATGTGCAGTCACCAATCAGCATCTTCTGACCCTACCAAGAGAACAAACCCCCCCCCCCCCAAAAAAAAATAAATAGAAGTACGACGATTAAGCCTTCCTCAACAGTCACAAATGGGGAGAGGTGTGGGCATGAAAGGGTTAATAGCACGCAGCTCTGGTTCCCTTGAGGAGGGCCTCGAAACCCCTGTATTCCTACACACAAAGAACATTTCAGATTAACCTGGCAATGCTCATATCGCAATACCACCTCTGCTGGGAAGCCAATCCAGGTATCAACTACTCCACAGGATTGTATCATGACAAGAAGTAAATTGGAAAGTTGGATTTCATGTCTCTTTAAAGGAATAGTCTAGTGAAAATTAAACTTTCATGATTCAGATAGAGCATGCAATTCTAAGCAACTTTCTAATTTACTCCTATTATCTTTATTTGAAAAAGCAGGAATGTAAGCATAGGAGCTGGCCCATTTTTGGTTCAGCCCCTTGGTAGCGCTTTTCGATTAAATGTAGCCACAAATCAGCAAGCGCTACCCAGGTGCTGAACCAAAAATGGGCCAGCTCCTATGCTTACATTCCTGCTTTTTAAATAAAGATAATAGGAGTAAATTAGAAAGTTGCTTAGAATTGCATGCTCTATCTGTATCATGAAAGTTTAATTTTGATTAGACTATCCCTTTAAGTATAGACATTTTCTGTATAGGTAGAGATACCACAGGCTAAATCTGCTAATTCAAATGCTGAAATAAGGGTAAAGGAGCCATTTGTAAGAAATGTATTACACTCCAGCAGGTAAAATGGATCATTGCAAGCAAATTAAAGGGGATACAAATTTAGGGTAAACTGACTGGCTATATATCACCTTATGTGAAAGACAGAATTACGCTCTTTTGTGAAAGCTAAAATGAAAGATTCTCAAATGTAGGTTTACTTAGTGTGGGTTCATGTTCTCTGTAAATTTTGATCTCTCATATAAGAAAACGGCTGTTTATAGTATACTTTTTTTTTTTTTGTTTTATTTAAAAAAAAAAATGTGTATATGGGGCTGCCATACATAAAGGAAAACCCATATTAAGTTGTCTGTACAATGTACAAAACATTCTAACAGCACTTATAATGAGCCCATTATAAAGCTGTAAATCTGTAAAGGGATATGAATATTAAATATTTCCGTAATTGCTACCGGATTGCTGTTTACTACAAAAATCATGATTATTTTTAAGGAAAGCACATGGAAAATATCAGTAATATGGCTTTGCATTTGTTCCACAACTAACACAGGTTTTTTAATATAATTTTCCCCCATAGCGGAAGTTTGATAACCAGAAGTCTGGCTGAAATTGTAAAAAAAGATGACTTCGTTCTTGATTCAGAGTACCTGGTCACGCTTTTGGTAGTCGTCCCTAAGTAAGTATTTCCATATTGTTTTTTAGATACTGTTGTTGTTATGATAATTTATTATTTTAAAGTGATGCACATTTTATGTACAATGTATTTAAAGCGTTAAAAATAACTTTTCCAATGGTGTTTGTGAATAGAGCTTATTGAGACCAGCTATTTCATTCTGTCTCATATCATTACCTACTAATTGCTGGACTATCTGCACATTTAGCAGTGCTGGAGAGAAAGCTCTACAATGATTGTTAGATTCTACCCCTCTTGTAAATTTTACAATTTGTAGGGTCTATCTAAATTATGTTTCTACCAGTTGTAGAAAGTACAACTGTTATACTAATTACATTTTTTTTCTTTGAAATAACCTCCTAGCTCCTGATTACAAGCATTTGGTTTTCAAATGACAAAGTATTTTGTAACAAACGGGGTTGAAACATGCTATGGGCACTGGTAAACAAGTGTGGTAAAGGGATTGACCGCAGAGCTTTCCAAAAGGACTCTGCTTTTGCTACATTTTGGATATGTTTAATTGCTGATGTTCAACTTTGTATCATTTTTTTATTTTCATAGGAATAACTACAATGAATGGGTAAAGCAATATGAGACTCTCTCTGAGATGGTTGTCCCTCGATCCAGCAAGTAAGTAAGATCCTGAATAATACCAGTTTATATGCCTATTCTATGGCATCTCCAGCATTCTGATGTAGATCACGGACAACTGCAGAATAAAAGACTGTAAATTTTAAAACATATGCAGCTGCATATAACTCCTTTCCATATTAATGGGAGGAGAGTCCACTGCTTCATTCATTACTTGTGGGAGGCAAAGACACCCCAGCCAAAGGCTTAAATACCTCCCCCACTCCCCTCATCCCCCAGTCATTCTTTGTCTTTCGTCACAGGAGGTTGGCAGAGAAGTGTTGGAAGATTCGGCGTAGTCTCTTATGGAGGGTAGTACTCTTCGAAATGGGACTGTAGTTTTAAGTAATCCTGTCAGCCTCTCAGTGAGAGCATGAATGAAAGTTAGAGTCCGAAGATGCAGGGAGTGACGTCTCTGCAAAACAATCCCGACTCATGTTAACAGCTCCTTGGCAATCAGCGTTGACGAGTTTCGCTGCCTGCCTTTTATTCACTCAAGTCCATGTCAGGAGCGATGCTACTAACCTGTCGCACTTGAACGGCCGTGTTCCTGTCCCAAAGCATAGATTCTGGTAAGATCGTTTAATTTATACACATATGATAACGCAAGAAGACATGGTCACAGTGTGTCTCCTTTTATCTGTATAGATTAAAGGGTTAATATCCCTGGAAATGGGATTATTGAACAGGGGGTATTTATGCATAATATCTTTATTGTGTTAATGCTACGTAATGTGTGAGATGAGGCTCTAGCAATGTGTGAACAGTCAGGTGAAGATCGGCGCAGCCTTTTTTTGGCGCATTTTCTCTATAGTGCAGGGGTGGTTCTGCATGGCACTCCATGTGACCGGGTGTGGCCTCTTCAACTTTCTCTTTCCTGATCGGCATTTGCGGGAGACGTAACGGTTTCTCGGTGGTCCGGGTTATAAGAGGTGGTGAGTGCCCTGGCCATTGGTGTATAAGGGTGCCATTTAATCTATCTCAGTCCGTATTAAAGGCGCAAGCTATGGAGGACTCTGATATGTTAGAGGATACTCCCTCTTTAATTAAATATAATACCTGTGTTTATTGTGAGGAGGTACAGATGCCTGCTCAACTGTGTTCCACATGCTTTGATAAGATTGCAATATCTAAAAAGAATAAGATATTTAGTACTACTGAGCCGTCCCCCTCTGAGGGTTCGCCATCCCGCGAGGTGCGTTCCCAACATTCATCTCTGATTACACATGTAGCTCTCCAAGGCCCTACTAATCCTCCTGCGGGAGGGGCCTCCTGGCCGCCAGATTTCGCTGCCCAGTTGCAAGTGGTTTCTGTGACTTTCCATGCCCTACCACGCCCTGCAAAGCGCAAGTGAAGGGAAAGACATAGCCTTCTGTCCCAGGGGTCATCTAATCCTTTGGATGTCTCTGAGAGATTATCCGATGAGGACGCCTCCGACTCATCAGAGGGCACTTCCTCTGGGACAGAATCGGCGTCTTCAAGACCTCCTGCTATGGAGGAGCCAGATTTTAAGTTTAAGGTGGAGCATTTGCGCTTTTTACTGAAAGAAGTGCTTGCTACGTTGGAGGTTCCGAAACCGAAATTTCCGGAAGAACTTTCAATCCCTAAGATAGATAGGGTTTACGAGGACAGGAAGGTGCCTCAGACCTTCCCAGTTCCCGTGAAGATGGCTACAATTATTAAGAATGAGTGGGAGAAACTGGGCTCGTCCTTTTCTCCCTCTAACTCTTTTAAATAGCTGTTCCCTGTTCCGGACTCTTGGCTTGAGCTATGGGGGGGGGCATTACTAAGGTGGTTAGAGCTATCTCCACGCTCGCTTCGTCGTTCAAAGAGCCCATGGATAAAAAGTTAAACCCCGTGAGTTGAAACATCTTTCTCAACATGGATTCTGTTTTCCAACTGGCAGCGGCGATCTATGCGGTGGCTGGAGCCTCTACCTATTGGTGTGACGCACTGTCAGCTATGGTTGAGGTGGAGATTCCACTCGAGGAGATACAGGAAAAGATTAAGGCCTTAAGGGTAGCTAATTCTTTTATCTGTGATGCAAACATGCAGGTTATTCGCCGGAATGCCAAGATATCAAGTTTCTCTAATCTAGCCCGCAGGGCTCTATGGGAAAGTTGTGGTCTTCTGACATGACTTCCAAGTCTAGATTACTATCCCTTCCATTTCAGGGGAAAGTGCTTTTTGGTCCAGGCCTGGACTCTCTCTCATATCCACGGTCACGGGAGGCAAGGGTGCTTTCCTTCCGCAGGATAAGAAGAATAAGCCTAAGGGCTCTACTTTTGGTCCCTTTCGTTCAGACAAGTCTCAACGCCAGCAGCCTGCTGCAAAGACCGAGCAGTCCAAGGGATCTTGGAAGCCAGCTTAATCTTGGAACAAGTCCAAGCAGAGCAAGAAGCCTGCCAAGACAAAGTCGGCATGAAGGGGCACCCCCCCGATCCGTCACTGGATCGCGTATGGGGCAGACTATCTCTGTTCGCAGAGGCTTGGATGAGAGACCTACAGGATCCTTGGGTTCTGGAGGTTATCACCCAGGGTTACAGGATAGGGTTCAAGACTCATCCGCCCAGGGGCAGATTCCTCCTGTCAAAGAGACACCTTTCTAGAGTGCGTGAGACAATAGACTTGAAGGATGCCTACCTTCACCTGCTAATCCACAAGGACCGCGTTGGGTTCCTAAGATTCGCATTTCTGAACCAGCACTTCCAGTTTGTGGCCCTATTGTTATATCTGGCGACTACCCCAAGAGTCTTTTCGAAGGTTCTGGGGGCGCTGTTTGCAGTAGCGAGAGCCAGAGGTATTGCGGTGGCTCCTTATCTGGACGATATTCTGGTCCAGGCTCCATCCTGCAGTCTTGCGGAGGACCACTCGAGGGCTCTTCTTCTCCTTCGATCCCATGGATGGAAGATAAATGAAGGAAAGAGTTCTCTGGTTCCCAGCAACAGGGTGGAGTTCCTGGGTATGATAATAGATTCCATATCTATGAAGATATTCTTGACAGATCAGTGACATTCCAAGATTGGGTCCACCTGTCTTGCCCTTCAGATCTCAAGGCCATCTGTGGCCAGGTGTATGGAGGTGATTGGACTCATGGTATCCAGCATAGATGTCATTCCATTCGCCAGTTTCCATCTCAGACCTCTTCAGTTATGCATGTTGAGACAATGGAACGGCGATCATTAAGATCTATCCCAACAGATCTCTCTGGACAACCGAGTGAGGGAATCCCTCTCTTGGTGTATCTGTCCGGCACAGCTGGCCCAGGGGACATACTTCTTTAGGCCATCCTGGGAGATTGTGACCACGGACACAAGTCTATCAGGATAGGGAGCTGTTTGGGGTGATAGAAGGGCACAGGGCAGGTGGACTCGAGAGGAGTCGACTCTACCAATAAATATTCTGCAACTTCGAGCAATATTCAACGCTCTGAGGGCTTGGCACCACCTGGGGTCATCCCGATTCATCAGATTCCAGTCGGACAAAATTCCCTTGTGGCTTACATAAACCATCAGGGGGGAACGAGAAGCTCCCTAGCCATGAGGGCAGTATCTTGGATTCTGGAATGGGCAGAGACTCGCAATTGTTCGCTCTCAGCGATCCACATTCCAGGTGTGGACAGCTGGGAAGCGGACTTTCTCAGCAGACAATTGTTTCATCCAGGGGAATGGTCTCTCCATCCTAAGGTGTTTGCGGAGATCTGCAACAAATGGGGGACGCTGGAGATAGACCTCATGGCGTCCAGACTCAACTTTAAGCTACCCAGATATGGGTCACAGTGCAAAGACTCACAGACAGAGCTAATAGATGCCTTAGCGGTGCCTTGGAAGTTGAACCTAATTAAAAATTTTCCACCGTTGCCACTTCTTCCTCGAGTGGTGGCCCGCATCAAACAGGAGCAAGCTTTGACCATTCTGATTGCTCCGTTGTGGCCGCGGAGGATGTGGCTTGTGGATCTGGTGGGTGATGTCATCGTCTCCTCCATGGAGGTTACCCTGTCGCAGAGATCTGCTGGTTCAGGGTCCCTTTCTACACAAAATCTCAATTCTCTGAGGCTGACTGCGGGGAGATTGAAAGCCTAGTCTTGGCTAAGAGAGGTTTTTCTGAGAGTAATTGATACTCTCATCCAGGCCAGGAAGATGATCACTTATCGCATCTATCATAAGGTGTGGATGACCTACTTATCCTGGTGTGAGGAACGTGGATATCCCTGCACAAGGCTAGGGTGTCCAGGATTCTTATTTGTGGTGTATTCAGGGAAGCGTAGGGGGCAGAGGGCCTCTTCCACTTCTGTGTTTTTGGTTGAGGAGCATTATGAGTTTAGCCTATGAGACAGCGGGACATAACCTCCTCCGAGGATTACGGCTCACTCAACTAGAGCTGTGGCCTCTTCTTGGGCCTTTAACAATGAGGCCTCTGTGGAGCACATTCATAAGGCAGCTACTTGGTCCTCCTTACATACTTTTACAGAGTTTTACAAAATTGCTGTGTTTGGGGGAGAGGTTCTGCAGGATGTGGTGACCTCAGTATAGGGTCCGCCTCCTTTTACCCTCCCGTTTTTGTTCATTCAGTGTCCTCTAGAGCTTGTGTTTTTGTTCCCACAAGTAATGAATGAAGCAGTGGACTCTCCTCCCATTAAGATGGAAAACATAAATTATGCTTACCTGATAATTTCATTTTCCCATTAAGATGGAAAACATAAATTATGCTTACCTGATAATTTCATTTCCATCTGCCCCCGCCCGTTTGCTCCGGTGGACGGATCTACATTTAATATTATTCTTCTGGCACCATTTATACCCTGATATTTCTCCTTCTGTTCCTTGTTCCCTTGGCAGAATGACTGTGGGATGAGGGGAGTGGGGGAGTTATTTAGGCCTTTGGCTGGGGTTTCTTTGCCTCCTCCTGGTGGCCAGGTTCTTATTTCCCACCTGTAATGAATGAAGCAATGGACTCTCCTCCCACAGATGGAAATTAAATTATCAGGTAAGCATAATTTATGTTTTTTCTGAAATATACGATATGACTCACATGACAGATGTGTTTGCCACTGTCAGATTAAGCTACATACAGTACCTATCTTTTTTTTGTGAATCTTCCATGTTCATAGTGTAGATTATGGCCCCATTGGTGGGTCCAGTATTATAGGGCACTTTAGAAGAGCTTTCCTTTTGTTTTTGGGATTGCTGTCAATTTGCAGAGACACTTTTGCCCCCATTCTAATACATCGGAATTCCCTTTTACGGTGAATTGTATGGCTTTTGTAGTTTTTTTCAGGCTTGAAGCTGTTTCAGTCCTTTAGAAAACCCTACCACTTGTCATAAGCTTTTGAAATGAATTTACAAGGTCGTTGCACCCTCTATACTCACATCTGTTTTATGCTTGTCTTCTTGAAAACTGCTGTTAGCTTGTTGTGAGCATATTTTGCACATTATCTTTTTGTCAATGTTTATTTTTTTAAGAACTTATTATTATTATTATTATTATTATTATTATTATTATTATTAATAATAATATTAAATTCTCAAGAAGTAAAATGAAAGAATTTGTAAAAAAAAAAAAAAAAAAAAAAAAAAACAGATCTAGACTCATGAGATTGTAAAGTTCCAAAATGTCACCAGCAGTAATTGTTGTAGTCGAAAGAATTTGACATCACAAGTTTACTGCACAGTTAGTACATTTAAAATGGACACAGTTACAAATCCCCAGAATTCTGAATTCCAAAATCTAGAATTATTCAGAAAACAAGACTGGCAGGAAATAGTGCTGTTATCTAGTGCTCTTGCAAATGAATAAAATTAAAGTGATCGTAAATCCTAGCATTTTTTGAACCGCTAGGATCTACCAATGCAGCAAATAAAGGGGACGTTCACTCATAAAGGATATAACACTTCATGCTGAAAGTTCCTTTGTTTGTCTGTTCGCCGCACTGAGCACCTCAGGCTGCCCACAGCAGAACGCTATTTTGCTGTGAGGTGATCTTAGCTAATAGCGTGCTAGCTATCCAGCATAATGAAAGCTGGCCCACACGGCTATTGGCTAAGAGCTGGAAAGTCAACTCACTGAAAAACAGTGTTCTGCTGTGGGCTGCCTGTGATGCTCAGCGCGGCGAACGCTTCAGACAAATAAAGGAATTTTTATGATGAAGTATTTTATACTTCATAACTGAAAGTCCCCTTTATTTGTTCCGCTGGTAAATCCTAGAGTTTCACAAAATGCTGGGATTTACGATCACTTTAATTCAAAACTGTTGCATAGTGCTCCAGACATGTGCAGGCTCCTGAATTTACGTTCCTACTTTTCTTTTAGTAATAGAAGTAAATTAGAAAGTTGTTTAAATTTGCACACTCTATCTGAATCATGAAAGAAAGAGGAAAAAAAAGGTTTTCTGTTCCTTTAAACATGTTTTGATTTGTATAAAGAGAAAAGCTTACATGAACAATTTTGTTAATATACTGCCACCTAGTGGACAAGCAAGTAATAACAGGATTTTTTTTTATATTCTACTTATAACATGGCATGTTAAAATCAATATAAAGTTCAGTGTTTCAATAATAATCCACACAATACAGAAACTTGCATCGCTATTTTAAAAATAAAATATCAAGTAGTATTCTCTAGTCATAAATTATTTTTTGTTTCAAAGTAATTGTTACCCCCTCTCCTTTGCTTTCTAACATGGTTCATTATCTGGAATTTTGAATATATTAGAGCTCTAAAGTTTTGGAATTTACAATTGGATTTATACTTATTGGGTTCATATTTTCCCTAATATCTTTTTTTTTGTGCGGCATAATACATAAATTACATAACTTGTAGTGCTATATCT
Organism: Bombina bombina; assembly: GCF_027579735.1. NCBI lineage: Eukaryota > Metazoa > Chordata > Amphibia > Anura > Bombinatoridae > Bombina > Bombina bombina. The sequence goes on from NC_069503.1 coordinate 1,014,953,430, forward strand.
ATAATTTTTATAATTTTTTATATATATATATATATTTTTATTTATAATATACATCTTCCAGCTTAACCCACCAATTGCCGACAGCCTGGGTGCAAAGATATGGCAAAATACAGGAACAGACGTTTGCACTCACAGGTCTTTTTTCAAACTTTTAATGTGGAACGTTTTCGGGGTATTATAACCCCATCATCAGCATACAACAGTGACAATAATCAAACATTTTATAGTGTTTTACAACCAAAGTGTACCAATCACAAACCTCACATCTCCCCCAGCTTTCGCGGCAAGATTATCGGCAGTGGAACGCATAATGCGTTCCACCGTCTTGGCTAATACCGGAAGTTTGAAACGTCACTTCCGGTTTAGTGCAAATTACGAATTTTATGCACCTAAACAACAAATCTCAAAAAAACCTGATTAGCTTCCAGGTTATATACACCCTGTGTTGGTGTGGAGTGATAAGTGCTTAAAACAATCAACACTGTCAATACACTCGATTTCTCGTGTCAAACTGTGTGGCGTATGTGTACATTGCCATGACAACCGTTGCCATGGAGACAACAATAGACAGCTGCTCAAATGCACACATACATTTAAAGTGAATAACACAGACTATATATATTTAAAAATTTAAGACGGGATATGATAAATACCTAATCCCTAAGGTGGAACATATCGAAGGAAATTAAAATCAAAATCAAATTGGATTACATTGTTGTGCCATTAATAGCCCATCCCCAATATTTATAATGTGTTAATGGATAACTCTAAACTTCGTTGTAGAATTACAAGTGATGAATATGAGCTGGGATAAGGCTGAACTAACTACAAACACTGAGATAAATGGGAGGGCTGATGTGACTGATCTAAACCTATGTATGCAGTTCACACCTGTGTCTACCTTGAGACCAAATGTAATATCGCCGTCCATACATTATATCAATATTGTATCTAAGGATAAATACTTTGTAAGATGGATGATACATATATACAGTATCAATGGATAAATGTATTCATAGACTTGACGGCAGATAGGCTACCTAAGAAACTGTAGGTGTAAGATATTAATATTAGTGATAGGATGTATTTCTCCAACATTGGTGTGTCCGGTCCACGGCGTCATCCTTACTTGTGGGATATCTCTTCCCCAACAGGAAATGGCAAAGAGTCCCAGCAAAGCTGGCCATATAGTCCCTCCTAGGCTCCGCCCACCCCAGTCATTCTCTTTGCCGTTGCACAGGCAACATCTCCACGGAGATGGTTAAGAGTTTTTTGGTGTTTTAATGTAGTTTTTATTCTTCTATCAAGTGTTTGTTATTTTAAAATATTGCTGGTATGTACTATTTACTCTGAAACAGAAAAGGATGAAGATTTCTGTTTGTAAGAGGAAGATGATTTTAGCAGACAGTAACTAAAATCGATTGCTGTTTCCACATAGGACTGTTGAGATGAAGTAACTTCAGTTGGGGGAAACAGTTAGCAGACTTTTCTGCTTAAGGTATGACTAGCCATATTTTTAACAAGACTGTGTAATGCTGGAAGGCTGTCATTTCCCCTCATGGGGACCGGTAAGCCATTTTCTTAGTCAAACATACAGAATAAAGGGCTTAATAAGGGCTAAAAAAACTGGTAGACATTTTTATGGGCTAAATCGATTGCTTTATTTGGGCATATTATTCAGATTTAGGCTATCAATTGGCATTTATAATCTTGGGGAACGTTTATAAAACGGCAGGCACTGTGTTGGACACCTTTTTCAGTCAGGGGGCCTTTCTAGTTATAGACTGAGCCTCATTTTCGCGCCATTACTGCACAGTTGTTTTTGGAGAGCAGGGCATGCAGATGCATGTGTGAGGATCTAAGAATCACTAAAAAAGCTTCTAGAAGGCGTCATTTGGTATCGTATTCCCCTCTGGGCTTGGTTGGGTCTCAGCAAAGACTATAGCTGGGACTGTATAGGGGTTAAATTTTAAAACGGCTCCGGTTCTGTTATTTTAAGGGTTAAGGGTTAAAGCTCTGAAATTTGGTGTGCAATACTTTTAATGCTTTAAGACACTGTGGTGAAATTTTGGTACAATTCCTTCATACTTTTTCACATATTCAGTAATAAAGTGTTTTCTGTTTGAAATTTAAAGAGACAGTAACGGTTTTATTTTATAACGTTTTTTGTGCTTTGTTGACAAGTTTAAGACTGTTTAACATGTCTGTACCTTCAGATAAGCTATGTTCTATATGTATGAAAGCCAATGTGTCTCCCCATTTAAATTTATGTGATAATTGTGCCATAGCGTCCAAACAAAGAAAGGACAGTACTGCCACAGATAATGATATTGCCCAAGATGATTCCTCAGATGAGGGGCGTAAACATACTACATCATCTCCTACTGTGTCTACGCCAGTTTTGCCCACGCAGGAGGCCCCTAGTACATCTAGTGCGCCAATACTTATTACCATGCAACAATTAACGGCTGTAATGGATAACTCCATAGCAAATCTTTTATCCAAAATGCCTACTTATCAGAGAAAGCGCGATTGCTCTGTTTTAAACACTGAAGAGCAAGAGGGCGCTGATGATAATTGTTCTGTCATACCCTCACACCAATCTGAAGGGGCAATGAGGGAGGTTTTGTCTGATGGAGAAATCTCAGATTCAGGAAAAATTTCTCATCAAGCTGAACCTGATGTTGTGACATTTAAATTTAAATTAGAACATCTCCGCGCACTGCTTAAGGAGGTGTTATCTACTCTGGATGATTGTGACAGCTTGGTCATTCCAGAGAAATTATGCAAGATGGACAAGTTCCTAGAGGTTCCGGTGCCCCCCGACGCTTTTCCTATACCCAAGCGGGTGGCGGACATAGTAAATAAGGAGTGGGAAAAGCCCGGCATACCTTTTGTTCCCCCCCCTATATTTAAGAAATTATTTCCTATGGTCGACCCCAGAAAGGACTTATGGCAGACAGTCCCCAAGGTCGAGGGGGCAGTTTCTACTCTAAACAAACGCACTACTATTCCTATTGAAGATAGTTGTGCTTTCAAAGATCCTATGGATAAAAAATTAGAAGGTTTGCTTAAAAAGATTTTTGTACAGCAAGGCTACCTTCTACAACCAATTTCATGCATTGTTCCTGTCACTACGGCAGCGTGGTTCTGGTTCGAGGAACTAGAAAAGTCGCTCAGTAGAGAAACTCCATATGAGGAGGTTATGGACAGAGTTAACGCACTTAAATTGGCTAACTCTTTTATTTTAGATGCCGCTTTGCAATTAGCTAGACTAGCGGCGAAAAATTCAGGGTTTGCTATCGTGGCGCGCAGAGCGCTTTGGCTAAAGTCTTGGTCAGCGGATGTGTCATCCAAGACAAAATTGCTTAACATCCCTTTCAAGGGTAAAACTTTATTTGGACCAGAATTGAAAGAGATTATTTCAGACATCACTGGGGGAAAGGGCCACGCCCTTCCACAGGATAGGTCTTTTAAGGCTAAAAATAAGCCTAATTTTCATCCTTTTCGCAGAAACGGACCAGCCTCTAATTCTGCATCCTCTAAGCAAGAGGGTAATACCTCACAACCCAAACCAGCCTGGAAACCAATGCAAGGCTGGAACAAGGGTAAGCAGGCCAAGAAGCCTGCCACTGCTAACAAAACAGCATGAAGGAGTAGCCCCCGATCCGGGACCGGATCTAGTGGGGGGCTGACTCTCTCTCTTTGCTCAGGCTTGGGCAAGAGATGTTCAGGATCCTTGGGCGCTAGAAATAGTTTCTCAAGGTTATCTCCTGGAATTCAAGGAACTACCCCCAAGGGGAAGGTTCCACAGGTCTCACTTATCCTCAAACCAAATAAAGAGACAGGCATTCTTACATTGTGTAGAAGACCTGTTAAAAATGGGAGTGATACACCCAGTTCCAATAAAGGAACAAGGAATGGGATTTTATTCCAATCTGTTCGTAGTTCCCAAAAAGGAGGGAACGTTCAGACCAATTTTGGATTTGAAGATCCTAAACAAATTTCTCAGGGTACCATCGTTCAAAATGGAAACTATTCAAACGATTCTACCCACCATCCAGGAAAGTCAATTTATGACTACCGTGGATCTAAAGGATGCGTACCTACACATTCCTATCCACAAGGAACATCATCAGTTCCTAAGGTTCGCCTTTCTGGACAAGCATTACCAGTTTGTGGCCCTCCCATTCGGGTTGGCCACTGCTCCAAGGATTTTCACAAAGGTGCTAGGGTCCCTTCTAGCGGTTCTAAGACCAAGGGGCATTGCAGTAGTACCTTACTTGGACGACATTCTAATACAAGCGTCGTCTCTGTCAAAAGCAAAGGCTCATACGGAGATCGTTCTAGCCTTTCTCAGATCTCACGGATGGAAGGTGAACAAAGAAAAAAGTTCTCTGTCCCCGTCAACAAGAGTTCCCTTCTTGGGAACCATAATAGATTCCTTAGAAATGAGGATTTTTCTGACAGAGGTCAGAAAATCAAAACTTCTAAGCTCTTGTCAAATGCTTCATTCTGTTCCTCGTCTTTCCATAGTGCAGTGCATGGAAGTAGTAGGATTGATGGTTGCAACAATGGACATAGTCCCTTTTGCACGAATTCATCTAAGACCATTATAACTGTGCATGCTCAAACAGTGGAATGGGGATTATACAGACTTGTCTCCAATGATTCAAGTAGATCAAAAGACCAGAGATTCACTCCGTTGGTGGCTGACCCTGGACAATCTATCCCAGGGAATGAGCTTCCGCAGACCAGAGTGGGTCATTGTCACGACCGACGCCAGTCTGGTGGGCTGGGGCGCGGTCTGGGAATCCCTGAAAGCTCAGGGACTATGGTCTCGGGAAGAGTCTCTTCTCCCGATAAACATTCTGGAACTGAGAGCGATATTCAATGCTCTCAGAGCTTGGCCTCAACTAGCAAAGGCCAAATTCATAAGGTTTCAATCAGACAACATGACGACTGTTGCATATATCAATCATCAGGGGGGACCAAAGAGTTCCCTGGCGATGAAAGAGGTGACCAAAATAATTCAATGGGCGGAGGATCACTCCTGCCACTTGTCTGCGATCCACATCCCAGGAGTGGAAAATTGGGAAGCGGATTTTCTGAGTCGTCAGACATTCCATCCGGGGGAGTGGGAACTCCATCCGGAAATCTTTGCCCAAATAACTCAATTGTGGGGCATTCCAGACATGGATCTGATGGTGTCTCGTCAGAACTTCAAGGTCCCTTGCTACGGGTCCAGATCCAGGGATCCCAAGGCGACTCTAGTAGATGCACTAGTAGCACCTTGGACCTTCAACCTAGCTTATGTATTCCCACCGTTTCCTCTCATTCCCAGGCTAGTAGCCAGGATCAATCAGGAGAGGGCCTCGGTGATCTTGATAGCTCCTGCATGGCCACGCAGGACTTGGTATGCAGACCTGGTGAATATGTCATCGGCTCCACCATGGAAGCTACCTTTGAGACAGGACCTTCTTGTTCAGGGTCCATTCGAACATCCAAATCTGGTCTCCCTCCAACTGACGGCTTGGAGATTGAACGCTTGATTTTATCAAAGCGTGGGTTTTCAGATTCTGTTATAGATACTCTGGTTCAGGCCAGAAAACCTGTAACTAGAAAAATTTACCATAAGATATGGAAAAAATATATCTGTTGGTGTGAATCCAAAGGATTTCCATGGAATAAGATAAAAATTCCTAAGATTCTCTCCTTTCTGCAAGAAGGTTTGGAGAAAGGATTATCTGCAAGTTCTCTAAAGGGACAGATCTCTGCTTTATCTGTCTTACTACACAAAAGACTGGCAGCTGTGCCAGATGTTCAAGCATTTGTTCAGGCTTTGGTTCGGATTAAGCCTGTTTACAGACCTTTGACTCCTCCCTGGAGTCTAAATCTAGTTCTTTCAGTTCTTCAAGGGGTTCCGTTTGAACCTTTACATTCCATAGATATTAAGTTACTATCTTGGAAAGTTTTGTTTTTGGTTGCAATTTCTTCTGCTAGAAGAGTTTCAGAGTTATCTGCTCTGCAGTGTTCTCCGCCCTATCTGGTGTTCCATGCAGATAAGGTGGTTTTGCGTACTAAGCCTGGTTTTCTTCCTAAAGTTGTTTCTAACAAAAATATTAACCAGGAGATAGTTGTACCTTCTTTGTGTCCGAATCCAGTTTCAAAGAAGGAACGTTTGTTACACAATTTGGATGTTGTCCGTGCTCTAAAGTTCTATTTAGAGGCTACTAAAGATTTCAGACAAACATCCTCCTTGTTCGTCGTTTATTCTGGTAAAAGGAGAGGTCAAAAAGCGACTTCTACCTCTCTTTCCTTTTGGCTTAAAAGCATTATCCGATTGGCTTACGAGACTGCCGGACGGCAGCCTCCTGAAAGAATTACAGCTCACTCCACTAGAGCTGTGGCTTCCACATGGGCCTTCAAGAACGAGGCTTCTGTTGACCAGATATGTAAGGCAGCGACTTGGTCTTCACTGCACACTTTTGCTAAATTTTACAAATTTGATACTTTTGCTTCTTCGGAGGCTATTTTTGGGAGAAAGGTTTTGCAAGCCGTGGTGCCTTCCGTTTAGGTAACCTGATTTGCTCCCTCCCTTCATCCGTGTCCTAAAGCTTTGGTATTGGTTCCCACAAGTAAGGATGACGCCGTGGACCGGACACACCAATGTTGGAGAAAACAGAATTTATGCTTACCTGATAAATTACTTTCTCCAACGGTGTGTCCGGTCCACGGCCCGCCCTGGTTTTTTAATCAGGTCTGATGAATTATTTTCTCTAACTACAGTCACCACGGTACCATATGGTTTCTCCTATATATATTTCCTCCTGTCCTTCGGTCGAATGACTGGGGTGGGCGGAGCCTAGGAGGGACTATATGGCCAGCTTTGCTGGGATTCTTTGCCATTTCCTGTTGGGGAAGAGAATATCCCACAAGTAAGGATGACGCTGTGGACCGGACACACCGTTGGAGAAAGTAATTTATCAGGTAAGCATAAATTCTGTTTTCCACTAAACAACTCAGCTATATCAATAAAATCTTAAAAAATTGATAATTAGTAGATACAATAGAACAAAAAAAAAAAAAAAAAAAAAAAAAGCAGGTTGCGCCTATTTAATTAAACCTGAAACCAGGCCAAAAAAATGTCTAAAAGTGGAAATTACACAACTAAACTATTTACTTGATGATAAACAATATGTAATATATGAGAGACAGATTGGATTTTGAAATTGTAATTTATTGCACAAAACTTTAAAAAATTTTTTAAAATAAATTATACTATGTATTTGATCCTTTAATAAATATAACAAATCTCAGATGTTACATAAAATAGTCCTTACTAAAAAAATATTTGAAGATAAAATATATAAAAAATAAATATAAAAAAAGGAAAATAAATAGTTATAGATTGGCCAATCAGAAAATTGTGCACTATAAAATATATTTTAAATGAATTGGACACATTGCATCAGTAACCTAAGGGAACCATTCGAGCAATATGTGCAATAGATAAAATATATATATATATATATATATATATATATATATATATATATATATATATATATATATATATATATATGTATATGTATGTATGTGCGTGATCTAGTCAAATCCTATCTAAATTTTGTATGTGGTATATGGTATATAACGGTGTAGGTATTATATATTGGAATATGTGGATAGTAGAAATTGTGGATAGTTGCTTTCCTTTGTGACAAGATGAGGCAAACGGTTCTTTTTCCAATGTTATTATAATATCCAGATATGAACACAGTGTATATTTTAAGTTTCTGAAATATTGTTCTGCTTTTACCGTTAAAAGCTGTCTTTGTAGTATTATCCTTTATTTATGGTTAAATCCAAGTTAATAAAAGTCTTACTTTGGAACAGGGACGTGTTTCCAAGTATCCGATGATTCTTCTGAGACCTCCGCTTACTATTTGTCAGCGTCTCAAATCACGCTGGCGGCAATATGTCTCTCAACACAGGATGGTCCGTCCTCAGTAGTCTTCCGTCACTCTCTTGTTCCAAGTGACTCGGTATCCTCAAAGCGGATATCCCCAGACTATCAATTTCTTACAAGTTTGGAAAATCGCTTGAGAAAGGCTGCAGTAGCGTTTAACTCTTTTTCCAAAATTGTGGGGTTCATTTGAGGATATATGTCTAACCCACATCAGGATCGTATATCTATGATAGTGTAAATCGCACTTAATACTTGCTATCGATTGATAAATATTTTACAAACATAACGAAGAATTGTAAATTTAAGGTAAAGACTACATGCAAGAATTATTGTCATATATTTCACACAAAGTTCCATATTGCCTAGACTATTAAGATTTAGGTGCAGATGTGAGTAATTAACACAGGTAGGCCAGGCTTCCACGTTATGTATTGGAATAAAAAATTATCCCAACCCACAGTGCTGAGAGAACAATGCGGGGAACCCCCTACAAAAAGAGGGGACACCGCGAAGTGCAACTCAGAGCCACCATGCCACCCCGGTTGTACCCCAAGTCGGTAGCACACTACAATAGATTTTTAAAGTCTGGCATAGTATTCAGGCCACCAGGTATGATAGTCCCTAGGCGGAAGAATAATGGTAACCTCCTCTATGACTAGCAATATACCTTGACCTTATATTGCTAGTCATAGAGGAGGTTACCATTATTCTAGGTAAGGTAAGGGTAGAGATACAAACATTTGAATCAGTACACAATACCACTCTCATTAATGACCCACAGGAGAATTGGTTACCCAAGTTAAAAACTCAAATAGACAAATATCAGAGTGATTTAATCATTTTCAAAAATAGAAAATTAGAGACAGTGAATAATGATTATACACAGGGCAAAGTCTATAAGTGGCTCACTACCACTACTAGCCAACAACCTAGGAGGAGACAAAGAAATAGGAGAGTACACTTTGATACTATAGATACCAGTGGTGGGGATTCCACTGATACGGATAGGAATTCATCAGGAACACCTTTCACCCCTCCCAGTACATTTAGACAACGCAACCAATACCCTCAATATGAGCCAAGATCACAATCTACACCGACACATTTTTTAGGGGTAACTACACGATCGCGGGGAGGGGGAGACGCAACAGACCCCACATTAGGAGGGCGGGGCATCAGACACAGGCCCCCAAGACGTCCACGCCAGAGGACATAATTATTAACCTCAGTACACACACACTCACGGTGAGTGAGCGGGAAGTACTTAATAAAGGCCTCTCTTTTGTCCCAAGTGCACCCGTCTCTGATTTTGATTTGAAATTTGATCTATATAAACTAAATAGATCCCTTAAAATTAGGGAATTTTTCCAGAATAAAGAAACTACTTGTACTAAAACCCAGGTTGAACTTAAATGCAAGTTACCGACCACGTTTGAGCCTGTTAATTGTAGCTCTAGTACTAAAACTTTTCTAAGAATGGTCTCTCAAGACCTTGATACTGAGCAAACAGAAACACTGTGGAAACACAATTTATCTAGGGACGAACAGAGGGCTATTCAAACCCTTCAAGCTGACTCCTCCATTGTAATTAGGCCCGCCGATAAGGGCGGGGCCATAGTGTTACTTAACTATACTGATTATAGAACTGACATTTTGGACCAGCTGTCTGATGTAAATACATATAAATCATTAACCAATGACCCCACTAACATGTACAAAACACAATTAGATACCCTTTTAACATTGGGATTTGAACAGGGCTTTCTATCAGAACATATTTTGGAATTTTGTACCACCAAATTTCCCAGAGTACCTATTCTGTACTCTATCCCCAAAATCCACAAAACCTTGGACCATCCACCGGGCCGCCCGATAGTCTCGGCACGTGAGTCATTAACTCAGCCTGTAGCCCAGTTTGTGCATGTGTTGCTGCAACCAGTGGTTAAGGGGATACGTTCCTATATCATGGACACCAATGATTTCATTAGGAAGATACGGTCTGTTGACATCCAGCATGACGATTTACTCGTGAGTCTGGATGTCAACAGTCTGTATACTATTATACATCATCATGAGGGATTAAAGGCTGTACAAGAACACCTTATTGACAATCCTAGTTATAATGGTCCCCCGATAGAATATCTATCTTCTCTGATTGAATATTGTTTATTTAAAAACTATTTCAGATTTGAAAAGAAATTCTATCTGCAGGTGGCCGGTACCACCATGGGTTCCTCCATGGCCCCTGCCTACGCCAACATATATATGTCACAATTTGAGAACATGTATTTATGGTCTCATACTGACTCATCTATTGTCTGTTATTACAGATATATAGATATCTTTTTGGTATGGCGAGGGGGCATGGAGGGACTCCAGGCTTGGTACAATCGTTATAATAACTGTACAGACAATGTAAAATTTAAAATGACGGTGGATGAACAATCCATCAATTTTTTGGATTTGAGTCTTTAAAGACACAGATAAACTGGGGACCACGCTGTATCATAAGCCCACTGATCGGAATTCGTTACTTAGGGCTGACAGCTGTCATCCCCCTGCACTGTTGAAGGGTATTGTCAAGTCACAATGTATAAGAACTTTGAGAAATAATTCAAATACTGCAACAGGGGTCTCCCAACTGATTGGAGTGGGTGAGAGGTTCCGCTCGAGAGGGTACAAGGCATCTGTGATTCAAGAATCCGTGGAAGCTGTATCCACCTTGACACAAGCAGAACTAATACAACCAAAACCTAAACGGGATACTGCAGACAAATTGATTATGTCCACCACATTTACTCCTGCAACGAAGGGCACTGGCAGAATTCTACGCCAACACTGGCCCATTATGTCTTCAGACCCAAAGCTTACGTTCACCCATAACTTAAGTCCCATGGTGGGCTTCAAGAGAGGTACTAACCTCAAAGATCTGTTAATGAGAACTGATCCTAAAGCAAGTTACGACACTGGCACTAAAAGAAACATCAGGGGATCATACCGATGTTTAGGTTGCACTACATGCAGTGGCCTTATTGACGCAAAGGTTTTCCACCATCCACATACTAACCGGTCTTTCAAGATTAGACACTCCATAACATGCACTACGACGCACGTAGTGTATCTTCTGTTTTGCCCATGCTCGAGGTTCTATGTTGGCAAGACATCAGGAACATTACGTGAAAGGATGGCTAATCATCGACATGCCATAAGGACGGCCATCAAGGAAGGAACTTCTGAGCAGCCTGTGGCGCGACATTGCGCGAATGAGGGACATTCGGTCTCCTCGATACGTTATATATTGATAGATCATATACCTCCGCTGGAACGAGGTGGAGACCGCAACAAACAGCTTCTGAAATGTGAAGCACAGTGGATGTTCCGCCTAGGGACTATCATACCTGGTGGCCTGAATACTATGCCAGACTTTAAAAATCTATTGTAGTGTGCTACCGACTTGGGGTACAACCGGGGTGGCATGGTGGCTCTGAGTTGCACTTCGCGTGTCCCCTCTTTTTGTAGGGCGTTCCCCGCATTGTTCTCTCAGCACTGTGGGTTGGGATCATTTTTTATTCCAATACATAACGTGGAAGCCTGGCCTACCTGTGTTAATTACTCACATCTGCACCTAAATCTTAATAGTCTAGGCAATATGGAACTTTGTGTGAAATATATGACAATAATTCTTGCATGTAGTCTTTACCTTAAATTTACAATTCTTCGTTATGTTTGTAGAATATTTATCAATCGATAGCAAGTATTAAGTGCGATTTACACTATCTATCATAGATATACGATCCTGATGTGGGTTAGACATATATCCTCAAATGAACCCCACAATTTATATCGGGATGGTAGCTACCTAACACCTATTAGATATATTGGATAGGTAACATGTCTATCCTCGATCTAACTAATATATTTGACTGACATAACCTGTCCAGTTTCTTAGGTAGCCTATCTGCCGTCAAGTCTATGAATACATTTATCCATTGATACTGTATATATGTATCATCCATCTTACAAAGTATTTATCCTTAGATACAATATTGATATAATGTATGGACGGCGATATTACATTTGGTCTCAAGGTAGACAGAGGTGTGAACTGCATACATAGGTTTAGATCAGTCACATCAGCCCTCCCATTTATCTCAGTGTTTGTAGTTAGTTCAGCCTTATCCCAGCTCATATTCATCACTTGTAATTCTACAACGAAGTTTAGAGTTATCCATTAACACATTATAAATATTGGGGATGGGCTATTAATGGCACAACAATGTAATCCAATTTGATTTTGATTTTAATTTCCTTCGATATGTTCCACCTTAGGGATTAGGTATTTATCATATCCTGTCTTAAATTTTTAAATATATATAGTCTGTGTTATTCACTTTAAATGTATGTGTGCATTTGAGCAGCTGTCTATTGTCTCCATGGCAACGGTTGTCATGGCAATGTACACATACGCCACACAGTTTGACACGAGAAATCGAGTGTATTGACAGTGTTGATTGTTTTAAGCACTTATCACTCCACACCAACACAGGGTGTATATAACCTGGAAGCTAATCAGGTTTTTTTGAGATTTGTTGTTTAGGTGCATAAAATTCGTAATTTGCACTAAACCGGAAGTGACGTTTCAAACTTCCGGTATTAGCCAAGACGGTGGAACGCATTATGCGTTCCACTGCCGATAATCTTGCCGCGAAAGCTGGGGGAGATGTGAGGTTTGTGATTGGTACACTTTGGTTGTAAAACACTATAAAATGTTTGATTATTGTCACTGTTGTATGCTGATGATGGGGTTATAATACCCCGAAAACGTTCCACATTAAAAGTTTGAAAAAAGACCTGTGAGTGCAAACGTCTGTTCCTATATATATTTATATATATTTATTATCCCCTAATGTTATACTTTTTTGTCTAATGCAAAATGCATAAATTGCTGTTTTGAATTACAAATAAATAACTTCCAAGGCATAGCAGCCATTGTTTTCACTTGTTTTATAATCAATAGTGGTCCATCTATTACTAACCATTTCACCTCTAATAAATATGTTCTTTATGGTATTCACTTGCCTATATTCTGCAATTGATAGTAAGGGTCTGAATCAAAATTACCTTAAAGGGATAGTTTAGTCAAAATTAAACTTTCATTATTCAGATAGAGCAGGCAATTTTAAGCAACTTTTTAATTTACTCCTATTATCACATTTTCTTCGTTCTCTTGGTATCTTTATTTTAAAAAGCAAGAATCATGAAAGTTTGACTTGACTATTCCTTTTAAGATTCCAAAAGCCAAAACTCTTTAGATAATGGGTAATTTTCTATCTGCAAGCTTATATACAGGTCACTGTTTATTGATTTACTTTTCTGCATTTAAGATTTTCTCATTGCGTAAGTACAGTTAAGTTTTGTTAATATTAGCCCCCTGCTACACTTACCCTAACCATCCTCCTCCCCACTCCCCAGAGGTTCTTTTTCCTGATATTTCAATCCTTCCTATTGAAAAACAAACGGAAAAAAAAACTTAGAATCAGGGCAGAAGAGGGGGTCTAGAGTAACTGCAGGGTTACATGGGTTATTTGTAACTAAACTTGATTGCTTCCCACTGTCGGAAATTTTAGGGGCAAGAAAGGGATGCTTGTATATAGATATATGTAAAATAAACAAGGTTAGGATTTAGAAGTAGAATTTTGAGGTCAGTGGGAACCTGTCCCAGGTTTTTGAAAAGCTCTGCAATATTTTACATTTATTCAAATTACTTTTAGGACAAAACTACAGTAAAATAGGCGCTGTTAAGCTTTCACTCTTCACGGATGTTTTTGTCAAAGTGCTTATGCTACTCCAGATTTGCTGAGCCCCTTATAATCCCCCCTCTAGGTCCACTCCAATTTCTAACTTCTCTATCACCGTCGACCGCATCACCATCTCCCAATTACCTTGTGTCCGCTGCCTCGGAGTTACACTGGACTCCAATTTATCCTTCACCCCCAACATCCAATTGCTCTCTTCATCCTTCTGCAACCACCTACACAATATTTCCAGAATTTGCCCATTTATGAGCACTAACACCACTGAGCAACTAAGGCACTCCTTTGTCATTTCCTGACTTGACTACTGCAATAATTTACTCACTGGCCCTCCTCTCTCCCCCTTCAATCCATCCTAAATGCCTCTGCTAGGCTAATCAACCTTTCCTGCGCTGTTTCTGCTGCACCTCTGAGTCCCTTCACTGGCCCATTGGTTGTGAGTAGTGAGAAGCGCCAAAGGCAGGTGCAGTTGGTATGTTATAAATTTAATACAATATACAAAGAGTTGCAGTGTGTCTAACAACCATGTACTAAAATGGTATACAATAAAAAATACAAAATACAATAAAAAATTAAAATTTTCATAAATATGATAATAAAATGCAGAACACAATAAAATTACAATATCAGACAATGTACTGAAAGGTGGATCCACCTGGCTAACAGTTATATCTAGGATACTGTAAAGGGATTGCCCTTCTTATGGGTGGTCTGTGATAAGACCCTAGTATAGGCCTAAAGCTTCCTGAAGGGCTGGCTCACATTTGCTGGAGTGTGGCCAAAAACAATCTAAAAATGTGCAGAGGTGAAATAATGAGATAATATAAAAAATTTGGAAAAAACGTGGAAAAAACAATTTCTCCAACATTGGTGTGTCCGGTCCACGGCGTCATCCTTACTTGTGGGATATCTCTTCCCCAACAGGAAATGGCAAAGAGTCCCAGCAAAGCTGGCCATATAGTCCCTCCTAGGCTCCGCCCACCCCAGTCATTCTCTTTGCCGTTGCACAGGCAACATCTCCACGGAGATGGTTAAGAGTTTTTTGGCGTTTAAATGTAGTTTTTATTCTTCTATCAAGTGTTTGTTATTTTAAAATAGTGCTGGTATGTACTATTTACTCTGAAACAGAAAAGGATGAAGATTTCTGTTTGTGAGAGGAAGATGATTTTAGCAGACAGTAACTAAAATCGATTGCTGTTTCCACATAGGACTGTTGAGATGAAGTAACTTCAGTTGGGGGAAACAGTTAGCAGACTTTTCTGCTTAAGGTATGACTAGCCATATTTCTAACAAGACCATGTAATGCTGGAAGGCTGTCATTTCCCCTCATGGGGACCGGTAAGCCATTTTCTTAGTCAAACAAACAGAATAAAGGGCTTAATATGGGCTAAAAACTGGTAGACATTTTTATGGGCTAAATCGATTGCTTTATTTGGGCATTTTATTCATATTTATGCTGGCAATTCGCATTTATATTCTTGGGGAACGTTTATTAAACGGCAGGCACTATGTTAGACACCTTTTCCAGTCAGGGGGCCTTCCTAGTTGTAGACTGAGCCTCATTTTCGCGCCATTACTGCGCAGTTGTTTTTTGAGAGCAGGGCATGCAGATGCATGTGTGAGGATCTGAAATTTGCTGGAAAAGCTTCTAGAAGGCGTCAATTGGTATCGTATTCCCCTCTGGGCTTGGTTGGGTCTCAGCAAAGGCTATAGCTGGGACTGTATAGGGGTTAAATTTGTAAACGGCTCCGGTTCCGTTATTTTAAGGGTTTTAAGGGTGTGCAATACTCTTAATGCTTTAAGACACTGTGGTGAAATTTTGGTAATTTTTGAACAATTCCTTCATACTTTTTCACATATTCAGTAATAAAGTGTTTTCTGTTTAAAATTTAAAGAGACAGTAACGGTTTTGTTTTAAAACGTTTTTTGTGCTTTGTTGACAAGTTTAAGCCTGTTTAACATGTCTGTGCCTTCGGATAAGCTATGTTCTATATGTATGAAAGCCAATGTGTCTCCCCATTTAAATTTATGTGATAATTGTGCCATAGCGTCCAAACAAAATAAGGACAGTACTGCCACAAATAATGAAATTGCCCAAGATGATTCCTCAGATGAGGGGAGTAAACATGATACTACATCATCCCCTACTGTGTCTACACCAGTTTTGCCCACACAGCAGGCCCCTAGTTCATCTAGTGCGCCAATGCTTATTACCATGCAACAATTAACGGCTGTAATGGATAACTCCATAGCAAATATTTTATCCAAAATGCCTACTTATCAGAGAAAGCGCGATTGCTCTGTTTTAAACACTGAAGAGCAGGAGGGCGCTGATGATAATTGTTCTGTCATACCCTCACACCAATCTGAAGGGGCCATGAGGGAGGTTTTGTCAGATGGAGAAATTTCAGATTCAGGAAAAATTTCTCAACAAGCTGAACCTGATGTTGTGACATTTAAATTTAAATTAGAACATCTCCGCGCACTGCTTAAGGAGGTGTTATCTACTCTGGATGATTGTGACAACTTGGTCATTCCAGAGAAATTATGCAAGATGGACAAGTTCCTAGAGGTTCCGGTGCACCCCGACGCTTTTCCTATACCCAAGCGGGTGGCGGACATAGTAAATAAGGAGTGGGAAAAGCCCGGCATACCTTTTGTTCCCCCCCCCTATATTTAAGAAATGATTTCCTATGGTCGACCCCAGAAAGGACTTATGGCAGACA
The DNA here is from genome assembly GCF_027579735.1 of Bombina bombina. Classification (NCBI taxonomy): domain Eukaryota; kingdom Metazoa; phylum Chordata; class Amphibia; order Anura; family Bombinatoridae; genus Bombina; species Bombina bombina. The sequence goes on from NC_069503.1 coordinate 1,014,969,938, forward strand.
GTCCCTAAGGTCGAGGGGGCAGTTTCTACTCTAAACAAACGCACTACTATTCCTATCGAAGATAGTTGTGCTTTCAAAGATCCTATGGATAAAAAATTGGAGGGTTTGCTTAAAAAGATTTTTGTACAGCAAGGTTACCTTCTACAACCCATTTCGTGCATTGTTCCTGTCACTACAGCAGCGTGGTTCTGGTTCGAGGAACTAGAAAACTCGCTTAGTAGAGAGACTCCATATGAGGAGGTTATGGACAGAGTTCACGCACTTAAGTTGGCTAACTCTTTTATTTTAGATGCCGCTTTGCAATTAGCTAGATTAGCGGCGAAAAATTCAGGGTTTGCTATCGTGGCGCACAGAGCGCTTTGGCTAAAGTCTTGGTCAGCGGATGTGTCATCCAAGACAAAATTGATTAACATCCCTTTCAAAGGTAAAACTCTATTTGGACCAGAATTGAAAGAGATTATTTCAGACATCACTGGGGGAAAGGGCCACGCCCTTCCACAAGATAGGCCTTTCAAGGCCAAAAATAAGTCTAATTTTCGTTCCTTTCGCAATTTCAGGAACGGTCCGGCCTCTAATTCTGCATCCTGTAAGCAAGAGGGTAATACCTCACAACCCAAACCAGCCTGGAAACCAATGCAAGGCTGGAACAAGGGTAAGCAGGCCAAGAAGCCTGCCGCTGCTAACAAAACAGCATGAAGGAGTAGCCCCCGATCCGGGACCAGATCTAGTGGGGGGCAGACTCTCTCTCTTTGCGCAGGCTTGGGCAAGAGATGTTCAGGATCCCTGGACACTAGAAATAGTTTCTCAGGGTTATCTTCTGGAATTCAAGGAACTACCCCCAAGGGGAAGGTTCCACATGTCTCACTTATCCTCAAACCAAATAAAGAGACAGGTGTTCTTACATTGTGTAGAAGACCTGTTAAAGATGGGAGTGATACACCCGGTTCCAATGACGGAACAAGGAATGGGATTTTACTCAAATCTGTTCGTAGTTCCCAAAAAAGAGGGAACCTTCAGACCAATTCTGGCTTTAAAGATCCTAAACAAATTTCTCAGGGTACCATAGTTCAAAATGGAAACCATTCGAACGATTCTACCCACTATCCAGGAAGGTCAATTTATGACTACCGTGGATCTAAAGGATGCGTACCTACATATTCCTATCCACAAAGAACATCATCAGTTCCTAAGGTTCGCCTTTCTGGACAAACATTACCAGTTTGTGGCCCTCCCATTCGGATTAGCCACTGCTCCAAGGATTTTCACAAAGGTACTCGGGTCCCTTCTAGCGGTTCTAAGACCGAGGGGCATTGCAGTAGTACCATACTTGGACGACATTCTAATACAAGCGTCGTCCCTTTCAAAGGCAAAGGCTCATACAGACATCGTTCTGGCCTTTCTCAGATCTCACGGATGGAAGGTGAACATAGAAAAAAGTTCTCTGTCTCCGTCAACAAGAGTTCCCTTCTTGGGAACAATAATAGATTCCTTAGAAATGAGGATTTTTCTGACAGAGGTCAGAAAGTCAAAACTTCTAAGCGCTTGCCAAGTTCTTCATTCTGTTCCACGTTCTTCCATAGCTCAGTGCATGGAGGTAGTAGGGTTGATGGTTGCAGCAATGGACATAGTTCCTTTTGCGCAAATTCATCTAAGACCATTACAACTGTGCATGCTGAAACAGTGGAATGGGGACTATACAGACTTGTCTCCAGTGATTCAAGTAGATCAGAAGACCAGAGATTCACTCCGTTGGTGGCTAACCCTGGACCACCTATCCCAGGGAATGAGCTTCCGCAGACCAGAGTGGGTCATTGTCACGACCGACGCCAGTCTAGTGGGCTGGGGCGCGGTCTGGGAATCCCTGAAAGCTCAGGGACTATGGTCTCGGGAAGAGTCTCTTCTCCCGATAAACATTCTGGAACTAAGAGCGATATTCAATGCTCTCAGGGCTTGGCCTCAGCTTGCAAAGGCCAGATTCATAAGATTCCAATCAGACAACATGACGACTGTTGCGTATATCAATCATCAGGGGGGAACAAGGAGTTCCCTGGCGATGAAAGAAGTGAACAAAATAGTACAATAGGCGGAGGATCACTCCTGCCATCTATCTGCGATCCACATCCCAGGTGTGGAAAACTGGGAAGCGGATTATCTGAGTCGTCAGACATTCCATCCGGGGGAGTGGGAACTCCACCCAGAGATCTTTGCCCAGTTGACTCAATTATGGGGCATTCCAGACATGGATCTGATGGCGTCTCGTCAGAACTTCAAGGTTCCTTGCTACGGGTCCAGATCCAGGGATCCCAAGGCGACTCTAGTGGATGCACTAGTAGCACCTTGGACCTTCAACCTAGCTTATGTGTTTCCACCGTTTCCTCTCATTCCCAGGCTGGTAGCCAGGATCAAACAGGAGAGGGCCTCGGTGATCTTGATAGCTCCTGCGTGGCCACGCAGGACTTGGTATGCAGACCTGGTGAATATGTCATCGGTTCCACCAGGGAAGCTACCTTTGAGACAGGACCTTCTTGTTCAGGGTCCATTTGAACATCCAAATCTGGTCTCCCTCCAGCTGACGGCTTGGAGATTGAACGCTTGATTCTATCAAAGCGTGGGTTTTCAGATTCTGTGATAGATACTCTGGTTCAGGCCAGAAAACCGGTAATTAGAAAGATTTACCATAAAATATGGAAAAGATATATCTGTTGGTGTGAATCCAAGGGATTCCCATGGAATAAGATACAAATTCTTAAGATTCTTTCCTTTCTGCAAGAAGGTTTGGATAAAGGATTATCTGCGAGTTCTCTAAAGGGACAGATTTCTGCTTTATCTGTCTTACTACACAAACGACTGGCAGCTGTGCCAGATGTTCAAGCATTTGTTCAGGCTCTGGTTAGGATCAAGCCTGTTTACAGACCTTTGACTCCTCCCTGGAGTTTAAATCTAGTTCTTTCAGTTCTTCAAGGGGTTCCGTTTGAGCCTCTACATTCCATAGATATTAAGTTGTTATCTTGGAAAGTTTTGTTTTTGGTTGCTATTTCTTCTGCTAGAAGAGTTTCAGAGTTATCTGCTCTGCAGTTTTCTCCGCCCTATCTGGTGTTCCATGCAGATAAGGTGGTTTTGCGTACTAAGCCTGGTTTTCTTCCAAAGGTTGTTTCTAACAAAAATATTAACCAGGAGATAGTTGTACCTTCTTTGTGTTCGAATCCAGTTTCAAAGAAGGAACGTGCGTTACACAATTTGGACGTAGTCCGTGCTCTAAAATTCTATTTAGAAGCTACAAAAGATTTCAGACAAACATCTTCTCTGTTTGTCGTCTATTCTGGTAAAAGGAGAGGTCAAAAAGCGACTTCTACCTCTCTTTCCTTTTGGCTTACGAGACTGCCGGACGGCAGCCTCCTGAAAGAATCACAGCTCACTCCACATGGGCCTTCAAGAACGAGGCTTCTGTTGATCAGATATGTAAGGCAGCGACTTGGTCTTCACTGCACACTTTTGCCAAATTTTACAAATTTGATACTTTTGCTTCTTCGGAGGCTATTTTTGGGAGAAAGGTTTTGCAAGCTGTGGTGCCTTCCGTTTAGGTAACCTGATTTGCTCCCTCCCTTCATCCGTGTCCTAAAGCTTTGGTATTGGTTCCCACAAGTAAGGATGACGCCGTGGACCGGACACACCAATGTTGGAGAAAACAGAATTTATGCTTACCTGATAAATTACTTTCTCCAACGGTGTGTCCGGTCCACGGCCCGCCCTGGTTTTTCTCTTGTTAAGTGTGTTCAGTCCACGGGTCATCCATTACTTATGGGATATATTCTCCTTCCCAACAGGAAGTTGCAAGAGGATCACCCAAGCAGAGCTGTTATATATCTCCTCCCCTCACATGTCATATCCAGTCATTCTCTTGCAACCCTCAACAATGAAGGAGGTCGCGAGAGGAGCTGAAGTTTTTACTTAACTATTCTTCAATCAAAAGTTTGTTATTTTAAATGGCACCGGAGTGTGCTGTTTTTCTATCTCAGGCAGTATTTGGAAGAAGAAACTGCCTGCGTTCTTTATCTATGATCTTAGCAGGCGTAACTAAGATCCACTGGCTGTTCTCGACATTCTGAGGAGTGGGGTAACTTCAGAAACTGGGAATAGCATGCGGGGTCCTCCGCAAATGAGGTATGTGCAGTACTTTATGTTCTGGGAATGGAATTGACTAAGAAAATACTGCTGTTACCATATGATGTAAGTACAGCCTTAAATGCAGTAGTAGCAACTGGTATCAGGCTGATAAATGTATGCGCAGTCGAGTTATATTCTAGGGACTAGAATTTGACTGAGAAAATACTGTTAACACTGAAATAATACTTAAGCCTTCTCTGCAGTGGTAGCGACTGGTAGCAGGCTTAGTGAGAGCTTTGCATGACATTGACAAATGTTGTTTTTAATAAAACGTTTACTGGCATGTTATTCGTTTTTGTGAGGTACTTTGGTGATAAATCGCTTTGGGCATGATTTTATTCCACATGGCTAACATATTTTTCTGCATGGAAACAGTTATTTCAGGGCTCCCACTGTTGTGATTGGAGTGGGAGGGCCCTTGTTTTAGCGCCTTGTTGCGCAGTTAAAATTATTGCACAGTCTTTCTGCTTCTTCCTCCTTGATCCAGGACGTCTCTAGAGAGCTCAGGGGTCTGCAAATTTCATTTGTGAGGGAGGTAATCAGTCACAGCAGATCTGTGACAGTGTGCTGACTGTGATTAAAAGCGTTAAATCTTAATTGATATCTGTTTTATCCGTTTTGGGTATTGAGGGGTTAATCATCCTTTTGCTAATGGGTGCAATCCTCTGCTAATAATACACTTCTTGTTAAGAATTGTTTAATTATATCTGTATTTTTGAAGCGCTGCAGCGTTTTTTATATTGCTTGTAAACTTATTGAAGTGATTTCCAAGCTTGTTAGTTTCATTACTAAGTCTGTTTTAAACATGTCTGATTCAGAGGAAACTGTTTGTTCATCATGTTCAAAAGCCAATGTGGAGCCCAATAGAACGATGTGTACCAATTGTATTGATATTGCTTTGAATAAAAGTCAATCTGTACCGATAAAGAAGCTATCACCAGACAACGAGGGGGAAGTTATGCCGCCTAACTCTCCTCACGTGTCAGTACCTGCGTCTCCCGCTCGGGAGATGCGTAGGATTGAAACACCTAGTACATCTAGGCCCTTACAAATCACTTTACATGATATGGCTAATGTTATGAAAGAAGTATTATATAATATGCCCGAATTAAGGGGCAAACTCGATAGCTCTGGGTTACGGACAGAGCGCGTTGATGACACGAGAGCCATGTCTGATACTGCGTCACAATTTGCAGAACATGAGGACGGTGAACTTCATTCTGTCGGTGACGGTTCTGATCCGGGGAGACTGGATTCAGAAATTTCGAATTTTAAATTTAAGCTTGAGAACCTCCGTGTGTTACTAGGGGAGGTATTAGCGGCTCTGAATGATTGCGACACGGTGGCAATTCCAGAGAAATTGTGTAGGTTGGATAGATACTATGCGGTACCGGTGTGTACTGACGTTTTTCCTATACCAAAAAGACTTACAGAAATTATAAGTAAGGAGTGGGATAGACTCGGTGTGCTTTTTTCCCCTCCCCCGATATTTAGAAAAATGTTCCCTATAGACGCCACCACACAAGACTTATGGCAGACGGTCCCTAAGGTGGAGGGAGCAGTTTCTACGTTAGCCAAGCGTACCACTATCCCGGTGGAGGATAGCTGTGCTTTCTCAGATCCAATGGATAAAAAATTAGAGGGTTATCTTAAGAAAATGTTTGTTCAACAGGGTTTTATATTGCAGCCTCTTGCATGCATTGCGCCTGTCACGGCTGCAGCGGCATTCTGGTTTGAGTCTCTGGAAGAGGCGATTCGCACAGAGCCGTTAGATGAGGCCTTGAGCAAAGTTAGAACCCTTAAGCAAGCTAATGCGTTTGTTTCAGATGCCGTAGTACATCTAACCAAACTTACGGCTAAAAATTCCGGATTCTCCATACAGGCGCGCAGAGCGCTCTGGCTTAAATCCTGGTCAGCGGATGTAACTTCCAAGTCTAAACTACTTAACATTCCTTTCAAAGGGCAGACCTTATTCGGGCCCGGCTTGAAGGAAATTATTGCTGACATTACGGGAGGTAAGGGCCACGCCCTTCCTCAGGACAGGGCCAAACCAAAGGCCAAACAGTCTAATTTTCGTGCCTTTCGTAACTTCAAGGCAGGAGCAGCATCGACTTCCTCCGCTCCAAAACAGGAAGGAACTACTGCTCGTTACAGACAAGTTTGGAAAGGCAACCAGTCATGGAACAAGGGCAAGCAGGCCAGAAAGCCTACTCCCGCCCCTAAGACAGCATGAATTCAGGGCCCCCTATCCAGAGACGGATTTAGTGGGGGGCAGACTTTCTCTCTTTGCCCAGGCTTGGGCAAGAGATGTGCAGGATCCCTGGACGTTAAAGATTATATCTCAGGGATACCTTCTGGACTTCAAAACCTCTCCTCCACAAGGGAGGTTCCATCTTTCGAGGTTATCGTCAAACCTAGTAAAGAGAGAGGCATTTCTACAATGTGTAAAAGACCTCTTAATCATGGGGGTGATCCACTCAGTTCCGCGATCGGAACAGGGACAAGGATTTTACTCAAATCTATTTGTGGTTCCCAAAAAAGAGGGAACCTTCAGACCAATCTTGGACTTAAAGATCTTAAACAAATTCCTAAGGGTACCATCGTTCAAGATGGAAACCATTCGAACCATCCTACCCATGATCCAAGAGGGTCAATATATGACCACGGTGGACTTAAAGGATGCTTACCTTCATATACCGATTCACAAAGATCATTATCGGTACCTGAGGTTTGCCTTTCTAGACAGGCATTACCAGTTTGTGGCTCTTCCCTTCGGGTTAGCCACGGCCCCGAGAATTTTTACGAAGGTTCTGGGCTCCCTTCTGGCGGTACTAAGACCACGAGGCATAGCGGTGGCTCCGTACCTAGACGACATTCTGATACAAGCGTCAAGTTTACAGAATGCAAAGTCTCATACAGAGATAGTTCTAGCATTTCTGAGGTCGCATGGGTGGAAAGTGAACGTGGAAAAGAGTTCTCTGTTACCACTCACAAGGGTTCCTTTTCTAGGGACTCTTATAGATTCTGTAGAGATGAAGATTTACCTGATGGAGTCCAGGTTATCAAAGATTCTCAATGCTTGCCGTGTCCTTCATTCCGTTCCAAGCCCATCAGTAGCTCAGTGCATGGAGGTAATCGGCTTAATGGTCGCGGCAATGGACATAGTGCCATTTGCGCGCCTGCATCTCAGACCGCTGCAACTATGCATGCTCAGTCAATGGAACGGGGATTACTCAGATCTGTCCCCTTTGCTAAATCTGGACCAGGAGACCAGAGATTCGCTTCTCTGGTGGTTGTCACCGGTTCATCTGTCCAAAGGAATGACCTTTCGCAGGCCAGATTGGACGATTGTAACAACGGATGCCAGCCTTCTAGGCTGGGGAGCAGTCTGGAATTCCCTGAAGGCTCAGGGATCGTGGACTCAGGAGGAGAAACTCCTCCCAATAAACATTCTAGAATTAAGAGCAATATTCAATGCTCTTCTAGCTTGGCCTCAGTTAGCAAAGCTGAGGTTCATCAGATTTCAGTCGGACAATATCACGACTGTGGCTTACATCAATCATCAAGGGGGAACCAGGAGTTCCCTAGCGATGTTGGAAGTCTCGAAGATAATTCGCTGGGCAGAGTCTCACTCTTGCCACCTGTCAGCGATTCACATCCCAGGCGTAGAGAACTGGGAGGCGGATTTCCTAAGTCGCCAGACTTTTCATCCGGGAGAGTGGGAACTTCATCCGGAGGTATTTGCTCAACTGATTCGTCGTTGGGGCAAACCGGATCTGGATCTCATGGCATCTCGCCAGAACGCGAAGCTTCCTTGTTACGGAACCAGGTCCAGGGACCCGGGAGCGATGCTGGTAGATGCATTAGCAGCCCCTTGGGTTTTCAACATAGCTTATGTGTTTCCACCATTTCCGTTGCTACCTCGACTGATTGCCAGGATCAAACAGGAGAGGGCATCGGTAATTCTGATAGCGCCTGCGTGGCCACGCAGGACCTGGTATGCAGACCTAGTGGACATGTCGTCCTGTCCACCATGGTCTCTTCCTCTGAGGCAGGACCTTCTAATTCAGGGTCCATTCAACCATCCAAACCTAATTTCTCTGAGGCTGACTGCCTGGAAATTGAACGCTTGATTCTATCAAAGCATGGGTTTTCGGATTCGGTTATTGATACATTAATACAGGCTCGGAAACCTGTGACAAGAAAAATTTACCATAAGATATGGCGTAAATATTTATATTTGTGCGAATCCAAGAGTTACTCATGGAGTAAGGTTAGGATTCCTAGTATATTAGCTTTTCTACAAGAGGGTTTAGAAAAGGGTTTATCCGCTAGTTCGCTAAATGGACAGATTTCAGCTCTGTCTATTCTTTTACACAAACGTCTGGCATAGCATCCAGACGTCCAGGCCTTTTGTCAGGCTTTGGCTAGAATTAAGCCTGTGTTTAAAGCTGTTGCTCCTCCGTGGAGCTTAAACTTGGTTCTTAAAGTTCTTCAGGGTGTTCCGTTTGAACCCCTTCATTCCATTGATATTAAGCTTTTATCTTGGAAAGTTTTGTTTCTGATGGCTATTTCCTCGGCTCGAAGAGTCTCTGAGTTATCTGCCTTACATTGTGATTCTCCTTATCTGATCTTTCATTCAGACAAGGTAGTTCTGCGTACTAAACCTGGGTTCTTACCTAAGGTTGTTTCTAACAGGAATATCAATCAAGAGATTGTTGTTCCATCATTATGTCCTAATCCTTCTTCAAAGAAGGAACGTCTTTTGCATAATCTAGACGTGGTCCGTGCTCTGAAGTTCTACTTACAGGCAACTAAAGATTTTAGACAAACTTCTTCTCTGTTTGTCGTTTACTCTGGACAGAGGAGAGGTCAAAAGGCTTCGGCTACCTCTCTCTCTTTTTGGCTTCGTAGCATAATACGTTTAGCCTATGAGACTGCTGGACAGCAGCCTCCTGAAAGAATTACAGCCCATTCCACCAGAGCTGTGGCTTCCACCTGGGCCTTTAAGAATGAGACCTCTGTTGAACAGATTTGCAAGGCTGCAAATTGGTCTTCACTTCATACTTTTTCCAAATTTTACAAATTTGACACTTTCGCTTCTTCTGAGGCTGGTTTTGGGAGAAAGGTTCTACAGGCAGTGGTTCCTTCTGTTTAATGTTCCTGCCTTGTCCCTCCCATCATCCGTGTACTTAGCTTTGGTATTGGTATCCCATAAGTAATGGATGACCCGTGGACTGAACACACTTAACAAGAGAAAACATAATTTATGCTTACCTGATAAATTTATTTCTCTTGTAGTGTGTTCAGTCCACGGCCCGCCCTGTCTTTTTCAGGCAGGTTCTAAATTTTAAAATTATAACTCCAGTCACCACTGCACCTTATAGTTTCTCCTTTCTCGTCTTGTTTCGGTCGAATGACTGGATATGACATGTGAGGGGAGGAGCTATATAGCAGCTCTGCTTGGGTGATCCTCTTGCAACTTCCTGTTGGGAAGGAGAATATATCCCATAAGTAATGGATGACCCGTGGACTGAACACACTACAAGAGAAATAAATTTATCAGGTAAGCATAAATTATGTTTTTAAAATCAAACACAGGAAAGAGGCGCCGTATGTGTGAATCTGAAGAAGCCAACGACAAATATAAGACATGTGCAGGGTACTCACAATGTGAAAAGGCACTCCAATGTGCCTATAGGGGCAGGCTGGTATTCACAGCAAACCAGCTGGCTGAACCGGCTAACCAGGATACCCAAGGTAGAGGACTCTATGTCTTGATGGACTGTGTATACTGGATCCAGCAATGTGGGAACAGGAGCTAGGTGCAAACACAGGCACACCACTGTGTGAATCTGTAGGAGTACACAGGTAAATATGCAATCTGTGCAGGGTACTCACATTCTGTAGCGGCACTCAGTTGTGCCAGTAGAGGCAGGCTGGCTTTCTCAGCAACCCAGCTAGCTGTGTAGAGTATGAAGCAGGATACTAGGCAGCAATCAGGATTGGCAGGTAGCTCAGAAATGGACAATTGCAATGAGGATATATGATTAAAAAAAGGATTTTAATAAAAATTAAAAGCAATAAAATACATATATTCCTCATGCACAGTAAGTAAGTAGCATGCAACGCGTTTCTCGGGGTCAACCGTTTCCTCAGGCATGTGTTCTAACTCTACATAAACATCTTATAAAGACCTGAGCTACCTGTATTGCCCCACCCTTCATGACAAAAGAAACCAATCACAAAGGCCCTTTGTTTAATTGCCCATTAGTTGATACACCTGCACACTTCTCATACCATACCCTTATAGGCTTGCAGGGCTTGTACATGTGTTGTATTAAATGGGGGAGGAAAACCTAACTAAATGTCTTTTTGAAAAAAGTGCCCCAGTTGAGGATCATAATAACATTACTGAATGTTTAAAGACTAACATATATGCTCCCGGTATGTGGCCTTAAATAAATAACATACTCTCTGCGATTGACCTCATTCTATAACCATAAAACCAAATATTCATACCTGTCTGCTGGTCTTTGGCGTAGTACCTAACAGATACATAAAATATCCAAATATCGAATTTTTCTATATTAGATCTTCTGTATTTCACTGTGGATCACTAATCGCCTAATACACACAATTTTGTCAAAGACAAATGACCGCCACCCAGATCGTAAAAAGTAAACAGTCCTCTGTGATTGTTTGGCGTCTGACGTCAACGCCAATGATAGGCTGATAGGTTCCAACTTTCTAACCAATCCTAAATGAGAACCGCTACACACCCCCACTCGAGCGTGTCCGCGAATCTTCAAACTCATAACAAATGGAAAAAAGGCTCTCTCATTGAAGTCCTCGGTGCCCACAGCCCTCTGTAAACATTACCAGCGCCGGCTCTGGTACCGATCCGTGTCGCAAGCTGGATCCTGCTCCCGCATATAGGCCGATTTAGGGGAAACTTCTCCCAGCTCAGGTCCATCAGCGGCAAGACTCACCTCCTCACTACGTCACTCAGCTGTCAGCAACATCCTCCGTAAATACTCCCACAACTGGGTACACTTGCTCCTATGGCTAAGCGATACTAGTGCCAGCAGCTATTCCTGTTGGTTAGCCTATGATGCAACAAGGTATCTAATGGGTGACATTGTATATATGGCAAGAAAAGTTGAAAAGATTATAGCCACTATATGATCCAAAATGAATCTCTACCTAGTGCCCCAATATATAACCCAAAACAAAAACGGGACAAACTGACCCTCTACATGATCATAACCACCATGCTTGGTGGTCCATACCTAAACTAGGTGTGCTCTCCGCTCACTAATATTTATAACAAGTGTAAAAAGTAAACGTGCTAATTTTTTTACAGTCCAATACACTCACTGGTCTATATTGTATTAACAACATTTTCTCTTTATAAAATACTGTATGTCAGAAAATGGTTTACATATTGTAACCCTTGATTGATAAGGTACAATGACCTACCAAACCCCTTATATACCACACTATCATCCCTGCCAGTGCTATGCATTAGAGTTATACTAAGAAGGTCATTAGTTATAAACCACTATGTGCATATGACCATGATAAAAAGTGCTTCACATATTGTGACCCTTATTTATTAATATATATAATAATAATATCATACCATTCTCCTCATACTCAAATACTTCTAACCTTACTGGTGCCATAAATAACTAAATGGTCCTAAATCCCTACCGAAAATAATCATGTGAAAAATGGACAAGTGATACTAAATTAACCCAAACTTTTATCCTATCTCATTTGACATAATACATATGTAAAATCAATCAGTGAAGGTTCCTGGTCATGATATACCAATAAACGTGATATATATACAATCATAAACAATTATGGTGATGGTGATGACTAATGTTGTGCGTGATGTATATGCTAAATCAAAATTGGTCTGTGTAAATAGGAAATTCTCAAAAGAGAATGTGTTGGAATCTGTGTGTGATGTGATTTTGTTGTGTAAACCCCATATAGTGGTATATGTGTATAGTGATATCCCTATGTACCTGAAAGAACAATTAGCTCTGAGTATGATATATAGAGAAATGGGCAGATGTCAACATAGGATTAAACTCCGGTTCACAAAAAAGTGCACAAAATCATACAAAGCTCGCAGTGTCTATCACTTCATTGAGACCTGATGGAAACAACGTTTTGAACCTATAGATCCAATAGGTCTCTCTTTGTCGGAGTCTTGAGAACCTGTTATATCTGCGACTAGGTGGAATACTTTCTAAGGGGGTAATTTTAAATCTACATCTCCCTGCAGTGTGTTCCTGGCAAACATGTCTAGGTACACTGTGTTTCATAGATTTGTTTTTAATGTTTCTTAGATGTTCGCTCCACCTGATTCTTATTTTCCTGCAGGTTCTTCCAATATACTGGACCCCACATTCACAGATAAGTACATATATTACATATGAAGAGTCACAAGTTAATCTAGAGGTTATCTGATGTTGTTGTCCAGTTGTGTAAGATGTCACATTAGAAGCTTTATGGGTAATATAATCACACATAAAGCACCGGGTCTTGCCACACCTAAAGCTGCCCTTAAGTAAGTGTCGAGTTGTCATCAGTGCAGATTTATTTAAGGTATTTTTCTGTGTTGTACCTTTAGATAGCATAACCACTTTACTGGGTGCTAATTTTTGTTTTAAGGTAGATGCCCTGCGATATACAATCTTGGGTCGTCCAGGTAATGTTTTCTTCAAAATGGGGTCTCTCATAAGGAGTGGCCAGTGTTTGTCTAAGATTTTTCCTATGGCTTTGTGATTAGAGTTATATTGGGTCACAAAAAGAGGGATCTCCTTAAATGAGTCCTCTTGTTTTTTCTCATCATTGTTTTTTGTTGACAAAAGTAATTTAGTCCGATTGAGTTCCCTAGCTCTTTCGTAGCTATTAGTTACCAGTTGTAATGGGTAGCCTTTCTCTAGAAATCTTGACTTGAGTGTTTGGGATTGTTCATCATACTTGTCTATAGAGGAGCAATTGCGTCTTATTCTACAAAACTGGCTGAAAGGGATATTTTTCTTCCAGTTTAGTAAGTGGTTGCTGCCAAAGTGTAAGAAATTGTTACAGTCAACTTGTTTAAAATAAGTTGCAGTACAAACATTGCCATCAATGTCCCATGTAAGGCTTAAATCCAAAAATTCTATTGTGGATTGCTGTATGTTGGAGGTAAAACCAATGCCCATATTGTTATTGTTAAGATGTAGTACAAATTCTTTTGCCTCAGCTAAGGAACCATCAAAAATAAACAAGAGATCATCTATGTACCAGCCATAGAACACCAGATTGCCCCACCAATTCGAGTCATAAATATACAGCTTTTCGAAATGGCCCATAAAGAGATTAGCAAAACTGGGGGCAAATCTGGTGCCCATGGCCGTACCTTTGATCTGCAAATAAAATTCATCTTGAAACTGAAACTAATTATGATGTAAAATAAAATCAATCAATGTGAGCAAAAATTCCTTTTGTGTTTTGGGCATATATATGTCTCCCTCTAAATATAAACTAGTAGTGAACAAACCTATCTCATGCGTGATGTTAGAATACAAAGATCCTACATCACAAGACACCCATAGGGTATTGGTATTCCTATTTAGTTTAATCCGTGATATCTTGTCCAATAGATCTTTAGTGTCTTTAATGTATGATGGTAGATTACACACATATCTCTGAAGATAAAAATCTACGTATTCCGACAATTTGTCCGTCAAGCTATTAATGCCAGCAATAATCGGTCTACCTGGAGGCACTTTATCATCCTTATGTAATTTTGGAAGATGGTAATAAAAAGGTATATCGGGATGATTTGGCATCAGATATCGTTTTTCTTTTTTATTTAGAATACCAGAAGTGTGACCGTATTCCAAATTTTTTTCCAATTTTTTGGAAAATTCCAAGGTAGGATCAGATGTCAACTTTCTGTAGTATTCTTGATCCCAAAGGATGCGTTTGGCTTCCTTAAGGTAATCACAAAGATCTTGTAGAACAATCCCACCCCCCTTATCAGCCTGACGAATGACCAAATTGTCATTCATAGTCAGGCTATATAATGCTCTTGCCTCATTAGGCCAGATTTTTTTATTTTTGGGGATGTGATTGGGGATTTTCTCCCAATCTTCCAATACCAGCTGTTGAAAAAGGTCGATGTAAGATACATCCTCCTTCGGGGGGGACCATGTAGAAGGGGGGTGGAGAGGAGTATGTAAATATTCCTCAAAAAGAGTTTCTGTGATTTGACTGGGATCACAATAGAGAAGATTGGATGATTCTCTTTCTCTTTGTGAATCTAAAGTAATAGGTATACCTGATATATTGCGGTTCTTCATCATTTTTAATGCAAAATATCTTTGCAGAGACAGCTTTCGTGTGTATCTATTCAAATCTACAAATAGATTGAAAAGATTATGTGTGCTGGGAGGACAATAGGATAAACCTCTACCTAGAATTCTAACTTCATCATCTGTGAGGATGTGTGAGGACAGATTGAAAATTCCACTTTTCAATTTTTGTAATTGTGCTTTTTGGTGGGTTTTCCCTCTGCCTCGTTTTCCCCGTTTGGGTACGGTCTCTTTTTTTGGTTTGGTGCTTGTGGTGTTGGCCTCCTCCAAAGAGGTGCCAACTGGGGTGTCTCTAAAAAAAACCCACCAGACGTAGAAGGTAAGTTGTCCCTATTTGCCACCTCTTCAGGTGCAGACTGATTGCCATCTATGTGACTTAGGGGCTGGTATCTATTATATATAGGTATATAGTTCGGGTTATCAGAATCCTGATGAGATAAATTCCTCCTATAGTCTCTATCACTATAGGGTGGTCTCTTATTCTGTGGTGTAAAGTTCCCAGAATTCCCAGAATTTCTATAATGGTTAGTATTATATCTGGGAGTCAACATACTCCCATTGTGGGTGTCAAATCTAGGAGTCGGCATGTTCCCATTGTAGTTGTTATAGGGCCTATTTCCTGTATCTTGGCCGTCATAACTTCTATGGGATTGGTCATAACCTCTATGGGTTTGGTAATTATTATTATTCCATTGATTTTGTCTAGGCCCATGGTATTGCCTATAATTCCTATTATTTCCATTATAATTATAATTGTTTTCTCCAACATAGGTGTGTCCGGTCCACGGCGTCATCCTTACTTGTGGGATATTCTCTTCCCCAACAGGAAATGGCAAAGAGCCCAGCAAAGCTGGTCACATGATCCCTCCTAGGCTCCGCCTACCCCAGTCATTCTCTTTGCCGTTGTACAGGCAACATCTCCACGGAAATGGCTTAGAGTTTTTTAGTGTTTAACTGTAGTTTTTATTATTCAATCAAGAGTTTGTTATTTTAAAATAGTGCTGGTATGTACTATTTACTCTGAAACAGAAAAGAGATGAAGATTTCTGTTTGTATGAGGAAAATGATTTTAGCAACCGTTACTAAAATCCATGGCTGTTCCACACAGGACTGTTGAGAGGAATTAACTTCAGTTGGGGGAACAGTGAGCAGTCTTTTGCTGCTTGAGGTATGACACATTCTAACAAGACGATGTAATGCTGGAAGCTGTCATTTTCCCTATGGGATCCGGTAAGCCATTTTTATTCAGACAGTAAATAAGGGCTTCACAAGGGCTTATTAAGACTGTAGACATTTTCTGGGCTAAATCGATTCATATATTACACATATTTAGCCTTGAGGAATCATTTAATCTGGGTATTTTTGTTAAATAATATCGGCAGGCACTGTTTTAGACACCTTATTCTCTAGGGGCTTTCCCTAATCATAGGCAGAGCCTCATTTTCGCGCCGGTATTGCGCACTTGTTTTTGAGCAGCATGACATGCAGTCGCATGTGTGAGGAGCTCTGATACATAGAAAAGACTTTCTGAAGGCGTCATTTGGTATCGTATTCCCCTTTGGGCTTGGTTGGGTCTCAGCAAAGCAGATACCAGGGACTGTAAAGCGGTTAAAGTTAAAAACGGCTCCGGTTCCGTTATTTTAAGGGTTAATGCTTCCAAATTTGGTGTTCCTTGCTACGGGTCCAGATCCAGGGATCCCAAGGCGACTCTAGTAGATGCACTAGTAGCACCTTGGACCTTCAAACTAGCTTATGTATTCCCGCCGTTTCCTCTCATCCCCAGGCTGGTAGCCAGGATCAATCAGGAGAGGGCGTCGGTGATCTTGATAGCTCCTGCGTGGCCACGCAGGACTTGGTATGCAGATCTGGTGAATATGTCATCGGCTCCACCATGGAAGCTACCTTTGAGACAAGACCTTCTTGTTCAAGGTCCGTTCGAACATCCGAATCTGGTCTCACTCCAGCTGACTGCTTGGAGATTGAACGCTTGATCTTATCAAAACGAGGGTTCTCAGATTCTGTTATTGATACTCTTGTTCAGGCCAGAAAGCCTGTAACTAGAAAAATTTACCACAAAATATGGAAAAAATATATCTGTTGGTGTGAATCTAAAGGATTCCCTTGGGACAAGGTAAAGATTCCTAAGATTCTATCCTTTCTTCAAGAAGGATTGGAGAAAGGATTATCTGCAAGTTCCTTGAAGGGACAGATTTCTGCCTTGTCTGTGTTACTTCACAAAAAACTGGCAGCTGTGCCAGATGTTCAAGCCTTTGTTCAGGCTCTGGTTAGAATCAAGCCTGTTTACAAACCTTTGACTCCTCCTTGGAGTCTCAACTTAGTTCTTTCAGTTCTTCAGGGGGTTCCGTTTGAACCCTTACATTCCGTTGATATTAAGTTATTATCTTGGAAAGTTTTGTTTTGGTTGCAATTTCTTCTGCTAGAAGAGTTTCAGAATTATCTGCTCTGCAGTGTTCTCCTCCTTATCTGGTGTTCCATGCAGATAAGGTGGTTTTACGTACTAAACCTGGTTTTCTTCCAAAAGTTGTTTCTAACAAAAACATTAACCAGGAGATAGTCGTGCCTTCTTTGTGTCCGAAACCAGTTTCGAAGAAGGAACGTTTGTTGCACAATTTGGATGTTGTTCGCGCTCTAAAATTCTATTTAGATGCTACAAAGGATTTTAGACAAACATCTTCCTTGTTTGTTGTTTATTCTGGTAAAAGGAGAGGTCAAAAAGCAACTTCTACCTCTCTCTCTTTTTGGATTAAAAGCATCATCAGATTGGCTTACGAGACTGCCGGACGGCAGCCTCCTGAAAGAATCACAGCTCATTCCACTAGGGCTGTGGCTTCCACATGGGCCTTCAAGAACGAGGCTTCTGTTGATCAGATATGTAGGGCAGCGACTTGGTCTTCACTGCACACTTTTACCAAATTTTACAAGTTTGATACCTTTGCTTCTTCTGAGGCTATTTTTGGGAGAAAGGTTTTGCAAGCCGTGGTGCCTTCCATTTAGGTGACCTGATTTGCTCCCTCCCTTCATCCGTGTCCTAAAGCTTTGGTATTGGTTCCCACAAGTAAGGATGACGCCGTGGACCGGACACACCTATGTTGGAGAAAACAGAATTTATGTTTACCTGATAAATTACTTTCTCCAACGGTGTGTCCGGTCCACGGCCCGCCCTGGTTTTTTAATCAGGTCTGATAATTTATTTTCTTTAACTACAGTCACCACGGTATCATATGGTTTCTCCTATGCAAATATTCCTCCTTAACGTCGGTCGAATGACTGGGGTAGGCGGAGCCTAGGAGGGATCATGTGACCAGCTTTGCTGGGCTCTTTGCCATTTCCTGTTGGGGAAGAGAATATCCCACAAGTAAGGATGACGCCGTGGACCGGACACACCGTTGGAGAAAGTAATTTATCAGGTAAACATAAATTCTGTTTCCCTGTTTGTTGTTGTTATTATTATTAGAATTTTTCACCATTGTCCACTCAGTGTTGGTCTGAGGAAACGGTTGACACCGAGAAACGCGTTGCATGCTACTTACTTACTGTGCATGAGGAATATATGTATTTTATTGCTTTTAATTTTTATTAAAATCCTTTTTTTAATCATATATCCTCATTGCAATTGTCCATTTCTGAGCTACCTGCCAATCCTGATTGCTGCCTAGTATCCTGCTTCATACTCTACACAGCTAGCTGGGTTGCTGAGAAAGCCAGCCTGCCTCTACTGGCACAACTGAGTGCCGCTACAGAATGTGAGTACCCTGCACAGATTGCATATTTACCTGTGTACTCCTACAGATTCACACAGTGGTGTGCCTGTGTTTGCACCTAGCTCCTGTTCCCACATTGCTGGATCCAGTATACACAGTCCATCAAGACATAGAGTCCTCTACCTTGGGTATCCTGGTTAGCCGGTTCAGCCAGCTGGTTTGCTGTGAATACCAGCCTGCCCCTATAGGCACATTGGAGTGCCTTTTCACATTGTGAGTACCCTGCACATGTCTTATATTTGTCGTTGGCTTCTTCAGATTCACACATACGGCGCCTCTTTCCTGTGTTTGATTTTAGAATTATGTTTTTAATCAGGTCTGATGAATTATTTTCTCTAACTACAGTCTCCACGGTACCATATGGTTTCTCCTATATTTTTCCTCCTGTCCGTCGGTCGAATGACTGGGGTGGGCGGAGCCTAGGAGGGACTATATGGCCAGCTTTGCTGGGACTCTTTGCCATTTCCTGTTGGGGAAGAGATATTTCCCACAAGTAAGGATGACGCCGTGGACCGGACACACTGTTGGAGAAAGTAATTTATCAGGTAAGCATAAATTCTGTTTTTTTATTGTATTTATTGTATACCATTTTAGTACATGGTTGTTAGACACACTGCAACTCTTTGTTCGCATATTGTATTAAATTTATAGCATACCAACTGCACCTGCCTTTGGCGCTTCTCACAACCTACTCCTACTTTTCTGGACGGCTAGGCGTCCTTTGTTAGAAGCTATTGGTGCACTATCCAGGCGCTTTGCCCACTGTCCTAATTTCCCTTCACTGGCCCATTCACAGCAGAATTAAATTCAAAATTCTCACCCTGACCTACAAAGCCCTTACCAACGCCTCTCCCCACTACCTGTCCTCACTAATCTGCAAACATACTCCAGCTCGCCCCTAAGATCCAACAATGACCTGCTCTTTGCATTTTCTATTATCACCTCTTCCCATGTTTGATGGCAGGACTTCTCTTGTGTGGCACCAACCCACTGGAACACACTTCCTTGCGTTGTCAGACTTTCTCCTAATCTACCTTTTTTTTTAAACACTTCCTAAAGACATTTTTGTCCAGGGAAGCCAATTGCTTATCTAACTTGGTATTAAAGGGACAGTCTACACCAGAATTGTTATTGTTTTAAAAGATAGATAATCCCTTTATTACCCATTCCCCAGTTTTGCATAACCAACACAGTTATATTAATATACTTTTAACCTCTGTGATTATCTTGTATCTAAGCCTCTGCAAACTGCCCCTTTATTTCAGTTCTTTTGACAGACTTGCAGTTTAGCCAATCAGTGCCTGCTCCCAGATAACTGCACGAGCACAGTGTTATCTATATGAAATACATGAACCAACACCCTCTAGTGGGGAAAAACTGTTAAAATGGATTCTGAAAAGAGGTGGCCTTCAAGGTCTAAGAAATTAGCGTATCAACCTCCTTGGTTAAGCTTTCAACTAAGAATACCAAGAGAGCAAAGGAAAATTGGTGATAAAAGTAAATTGGAAAATTGTTTAAAATGACATGCTCTATCTGAATCATGAAAGTTTATTTTGGCCTAGACAGTCCCTTTAACAACATTCTCACCCATGACGTCCTCTCCTCCTGTTTCTCACCCTCCTATATTGTAAATTCCCATGGGATTAGGGCTCTAAATTCCTTCTGCCAATGTTTGATATTTCAAGTCTTGTTTCATGGTTTTATTTAAACATTTGTACACTTGGACAGCGCTGCAGAATATGTTGACGCTATATGAATAAAGTATAATAGCTTTATTTCATTCTTTGTTTCTATTAGTGTTCTTTCAGAAGACCAGGACAGTTATCTTTGTAACGTCACTTTATTTAGGAAAGCGGTTGATGACTTCCGTCACAAAGCCAGAGAAAATAAGTAAGTTTACTTGATACTTTTTTGCATTTTGGGAGAGGGTTGACTAAACAAGATTGTTAATAAAATTATTTTTATTGCAGATTTGTTGTTCGTGATTTCCAGTATAATGAGGAGGAAATGAAAGCCGACAAAGAAGAAATGACCAGGCTATCTACAGATAAGAAAAAACAGTTTGTAAGCATAATAATTTCTTAAATTTGACTAAAATTTTTAAAATGTAATTCTGTTTTGACATAAGGAACTTATTATTTATATATAAACATATATATATATATAATTTTTAGGCACAAAAAAAGGGCAATTAGCATTCTTTAAATAATTAAATGCAGAAAATTTGCCACCAAGACGTCTCTGGTTCCCACTTTGGTGGTACCTCCTTAGACTCTTCCTACATGTTCTAAGACACTAATGCAAGGCCTGCTCTTTCATCCATATCTTCAGACCCCACTAATGTCGTCTTTCCTCCCGAGCAGTCTCATTTTAATAAGGGCGGAATTTCTTATCAAGTGATTGATACATTTATAAAAGTAGGAGAAATGTCCACATACCCAGCTTATTTGTATTCTTTACGATATCTTCTCTGAATGGATGCAGTTATGTAGACATTATTTGGATTCTATTGCTATACTTCCTATACAATACATTTCTAAGTTGTTTTGCTACAAGTTAATTAAGGGTGTAAAGGATTACAAAAGTTTGTAAAAATGCTAAAATAAAAATATAACATTCGAAATATTAGATAAAAACCTGCAGATTAAACTTACTTACACTAAAAAACAGTTTCTTTCTTAATAAAAATACCTATTTCTTTCTAATGACACGATCATCTAATTACTATTGGGAATATGCGGCAAAGAGCACCACAGCAAAGCTGTTAAATATCACCTCTCTTCCCTCCAACCCCAGTCATTCTCTTTGCCTACTTAGAGCAAGGAAGTGGTAAAGTTTAGGTGTTTGAAAGAAGATAATTCTAGCAAGATTTTATTATCTTTCAGCAGTGTAAGATTGTTCTGCTTTGTCCTAGGGTGTAGCCGTATCAGTCTCTTCAGTAGAGCAGTGGTGGCTTTTAAGGAATGGGAACTTGTGGGGTACAATCCTCACTGCACCTCCCATGTATTTAATGCTGCCCTAACTTTGCAAACCTGATTAAGAGTAAGTCTAAAGGTAAGTGCTGACTATGCAGAAAAAAAGATGGCACTTTAAAATCTGTTTATGGGACAAGAGACATTCTTCTTTTGCTAGGGGGATCATTTTATTATTGGCAGTAATAGCAGGCACTGGGGATGAGGAGACTTATGGCTTAATAGGTGGTGTGCTATTTGTTCTTTTACTCCCGGCAACTTTAGAATATATTTAGCCGACCGGAAGGTTAATTTTGTAACGCCCACGATGGGCGGGGTTAGCTGATTTTCTGTTGGGTGCCTTTTCCTTATACACTTCCTATGTTCCGGAGCGGAGAATAGCTTTGTTGCAGTACTGTTACGGACTGCAGTTTACAGTATAGAAAAGTTTGGTCCAGATTATCTAATAGAATATTCACTCTGTTGTCAGTAAGGCAGGTAAGCACCTCAGCAAAGTTAAGCTGAGGTGTAGAGGTTGTCCGGAATGTTTTTTATGAAAGTTTATTATTTTCTTGCAGAAAAATAAATAATTTTTGTTTTAAAATTTAAAGGAACAGTAACGTTTTGTTTTTTTGTGGGGTAATTTCTAAATAATATATCAGTTTATTTATCTATTTGTTTTCTTTGTGAATAAAGATGGACCAAGAGGCCCTGCAGGATGTTACATGTTCTTTATGTTTTGATGCCAACATGGAACTACCAATCCCTTTCTGTTCCTCATGTATTGAGAGAACTTTACATTACAGGGATAGACTTTTTTTCTGAGCCAACATTGTCTAATTCAGGAGCCAACATTTTTCTGAGCCAACATTGCTGTTCAGGAGTCTTCTGACAATGTTCAAGATATGCCGCAGCTTTCTCCTCAAGTGTCACAAAATTTATCGTCCACACATGCAGTGCCCTGCGCTTCCTCTCTTACTCCGCCTGGAGTTACATTGCAAGACATCGCTTCCCTCATGTCCTCTGCAGTATCTTATGCATTGTCCACTTTTCCCATGCTGCAGGGAAAGAGCTAGAGGAAATGTAAAGAATCAGTGAGTAAGGTTTCTGACACAGTCGTGGCCATCTAGAATGTTCCCTCCTAGAAATCTGAGGAGGACGATACTTCGGTAGCATCTGAGGGTGAAATCTCAGACTCAGACAGTGTAATTCCTTATTCTGATACTGAAGTTGTATCCTTCAGGTTTAAGCTTGAACACCTCAGTTTGTTAGTTAAAGTGAAGGTAAAGTTTTGCGTTTTTGTAAGCTTTATTATATTAACCATCTAGTATATAGTAAGATCGCTAACTTTTTTTAAAATATTAGCATATATATGATTGTATAACAAACTGTTTGTATTTAGGTTCTCGGCCGGTCGCTCCTCCCTCCGTGTATTTCTGGGTTTTTCACTCAAAAGCGCGTTCCCGATGGACGGACAACTTGCGCATGCGCACACCGCGCCTTACATGCAATTTGCGCCTGCGTGACTGAAATCTGGAGCGAGTCTGGCTTGGATGGGGGAGGAAGTAAAGCCGACGCATGCGCAGAGCGTCAATCAATGTTATGACGTCAAATGACGGCCGCCTAACGGCCAGACATACTATTAGCTAAATGAAGAACGTGACCGGACTACCAAAAAAAAACCCCAAAAAAAAACGGGCTGTTTGTCTAACGATTAGAATTGGGGAGAAAAAAGCTGATAACTCGGTAAATATATAAAAATAACAAAACTGATGACTTAAAGTACCCTTAATTTTATATGTATTTACATTTGCAATAATCGAACCTTGTAAAGTTTACCTTCACTTTAAGGAGGTTTTGGCTACCTTGGATGACTCCGACACTACTGTTGTAGTTAATCCTAAGGAGTCTAGTAAGCTTAACAAATATTTTGATGTACCTTCCATGGTGAAGGTTTTTCCTGTACAAGATCGAGCTACAGAGATTATTGCTAGGGAATGGGAGATACCGGGTATCCCTTTTTCTCCATCCCCTATTTTTAAGAAGATGTTTCCTATAGCTGACTCTATCAAGGAATCTTGGCAGACGGTTCCTAAGGTGGAAGGGGCAATTTCCACTTTAGCTAACAGGACCACTATTCCCATAGAGGATAGTTGTTCCTTTAAAGATCCGATGGATAAGAAGTTTGAGGGGTTGCTCAAAAGGATGTATGTACACCAGGGTTTACAATGGCAACCTGCGGTGTGTATTGATACCATCACTAGTGCGGCGGCATACTGGTTTGATGCGTTGTCTGATTCTATTCGGACAGACACTTCCTTTGAAGAGATCCAGGATAGGATCAAGGCCCTTAAATTGGCCAATTCCTTCATTACGGATGCTTCCCTACAGGTTATTAAGCTGGGAGCTAAGATTTCCGGGTTTGCCGTACTGGCCCGCAGAGCTTTATGGTTAAAATCCTGGTCTGCGGATTTGTCTAAGCTTTTGGCGATTCCTTACAAGGGTAAGACCTTGTTTGGGCCGGGATTGGCGGAAATTATTTCAGACATTACGTGAGGAAAGGGTCATTTCCTCCCTCAGGATAAGAGGAATAAGCAGAAAGGACGTCAGAGTAATTTTCGTTCCTTTTGAAACTTCAAGGGTATGCCTTCCTCTCCCTTTACCAAGCAGGAACAGTCCAAGCCTTCCTGGAGGCCCAACCGTTCTTGGAACAAGGGAAAGCAATCTAAGAAGCTCGCATGAAGGGACTGCCCCCGATCCGGGACCGGATCTTGTAGGGGCAGACTTTCTTTCTTCGCTCAGGCTTGCGTTTGGATGTTAAAGATCCCTGGGCGGTGGACATCGTGTCCCAGGGATACAAACTAGAGTTAAAGACCTTTCCTCCCAGGGGCAGGTTTCTGCTCCCAAGATTATCTGTAGACCAGATAAAGAGAGGCGTTATTACACTGTGTTCGGGACCTTTCCGTCCTGGGAGTGATAGTTTCTGTTCCAATGCAGGAACAGGGTCTGGGATTTTCCTCCAATCTGTGGTTCCCAAAAAAGAAGGAACTTTCAGCCCAATTTTAGATCTCAAAAGTCTAAAGAAATTCCTCAGAGTACCGTCCTTCAAGATGGAAACTATTCGTTCCATTCTTCCCTTGGTTCACGAGGGTCATTTTATGTCAACAGTAGATTTCGGCCTTGCCACAGCTCCCAGAATTTTTTCAAAGGTTCTGGGATCCCTGTTGGCGGTGCTCCGGTTGCGGGGCATTGCAGTGGCGCCTTATCTGGATGACATTCTAGTTCAGACGTCATCCTTTCAACAAGCAAAATCCCACACGGAGATGTTGTTGTTGTTATCCTTCCTGCAATCTCACAGATGTAAGGTGAATTTGGAAAAGCGTTCCTTAATTCCAGCTACAAGGGTAGTGTTCTTGGGAACTATAATAGATGCCCTATCAATGAAAATGTTTCTGACAGAATTCAGGAAATCAAAGATTTTCAATTCTTGTCTGGCGCTTCAGTCCTCTCCTCGGCCATCAGTGGCTCATTGTATGGAGGTAATCGGTCTGATGATAGCTGCCATGGACATCATTCCGTTTGCCCGTTTCCACCTCAGACCTCTGCAGTTATGCATGCTTGGGCAGTGGAACGGAGATTATGCGGACCTGTCTCCAGGATTACATAAGGGATTCTCTTCTTTGGTGGTTGTCTCTGGATCATCTCTCCCAGGGAACCTGCTTCCGCAGACCCACCTGGGTGATTGTGACAACGGACTCCAGCCTACTGGCATGGGGAGCAATCTGGGCTCTCTAAAGGCTCAGGTGACATGGACGCGGAAGGAGTCTGTTCTATCCATAAACATTCTGGAGCTGAGAGCAATCTTCAATGCTCTTCTGGCCTGGCCTCAGTTAGCCTCGGCCCGGTTTATCAGGTTCCAGTCGGACAACATAACTTCAGTGGCTTACATCAACCATCAGGGGGAAACTCTGAGTTCCTTGGCCATGACAGAGGTAGCCAAGATAATTCAGTGGGCAGAGACCCACAACTGCTGTCTGTCTGCGTTCCACATTCCAGGAGTGGACAACTGGGAAGCAGATTTTCTGAGCACCCAGACCTTTCACCTGGGGAAGTGGGAACTCCATCCGGAAGTGTTTTCCAGCTTGATTCTCAAATGGGGACAGCCGGAACTGGATCTCATGGCAGAATGCCAAGCTCCTGAAGTACGGGTCAAGGTCAAGGCTGTACTGATAGATGCTCTGGCTGTCCCTTGGAATTTCAGTCTTGCATACCTATTTCTTCTGTTCTCCTTCCTCGGATCATTGCTCGAATCAAACAGGAGAGGGCGTCGGTGATCCTCATTGCACCGGCATGTCCTCGCAGGATCTGGTATGCAGATCTAGTGGAGATGTCATCTCTCCCTCTTTGGAGACTTCCACTAAGGAAGGACCTTTTTACTTCAAGGGCCCTTCCTTCACCCAAATCTAGTTTCTCTGAAGCTGACTGGAGATTGAACGCTTAATTTTATCTAAGCGTGGGTTTTCTGAGTCGGTCATTGAGACCATGATTCAGGCTGGTACCAGGAAGATTTACTATAAGACTTAAATATCTGTATTGGTGTGAATCCAGAGGCTACTCCTAGAATTTTGTCTTTTCTGCAAGAGGATTTGGAGAACGGTTTATCAGCAAGTTTCTTAAAGGGTCAAATATCGGCCTTGTCTATTTTGTTGCATAAACGTCTGGCGGATGTACCAGACGTGCAATCGTTCTGTAAGGCCTTGGTCAGAATTAGGCCTGTGTTTAAACCGGTTACTCCTCCTTGGAGTCCTAACCTTGTTCTTAAGGTTCTTCAGCAGGCTCCATTTGAGCCTATGCATTCCTTAGATATTAAACTGTTATCTTGGAAGGTTTTGTTTCTTGTTGCTATTTCATCTGCTCGTAGAGTTTCAAAGCTCTCTGCATTACAGTATGAGTCTCCTTACCTTGTTTTTCATTCGGATAAGGTAGTTTTGCATACTAAGTTAGGGTTTCTCCCTAAAGCGATTTCAGATCGGAACATTAATCAGGAGATTGTTGTTCCTTCTTTATGTCCTAAACCTTTTTCTCATAAGGAACGTCTGCTGCACAACCTAGACGTGGTGCATGCATTGAAATTCTATTTACAGGCGACTAAGGATTTTCGTCAGTCTTTAGCTCTGTTTGTGGTTTTCTCTGGGAAACGTAAGGGACAGAAAGCTACGGCTACTTCTCTTTCTTTGTGGCTGAAGAGTATCGTTCGCTTGGCTTATGAAACTGCTGGACAGCAGCCTCCTGAGAGAGTTACGGCTCATTCTAAGAAAGCTGTTTCCTCTTCCTGGGCATTCAAAAATGAAGCTTCTGTGGAACAGATTTGCAAGGCTGCAACTTGGTCCTCTCTCCACACTTTTTCAAAGATCTATAAATTTGATACTTTTGCCTCGGCTGAGGCTTCTTTTGGGAGAAAGGTTCTTCAAGCAGTGGTGCCTTCTGTTTAGGTTCCCTGTATTGCCCTCTTCTATCTGTGTCCTCTAGCTTGGGTATTGATTCCCAATAGTAATTAGATGATCAGTGGACTCACCGTGTCATTAGAAAGAAAACGAAATTTATGCTTACTTGATAAATTTCTTTATTTCTTGACACGGTGAGTCCACAGCCCGTCCTGTTTTTAAGACAGGTGTTTTTGGGGGTTTTTTTGTGGTTTTTTTTTTTTATATGTTATAAACCTCAGACACCTCTGCACCTTGTTGCTTCCTTTCTCTCCTTTACTTCGATCGAATTACTGGGGTTGGAGGGAAGGGAGGGGATATTTAACAGCTTTGCTGTGGTGCTCTTTGCCACCTCCTGATGGGCAGGAGTGATATTCCCAATATTAATTAGATGGTCCGTGGACTCACCGTGTCAAGAAATAAATTTATCAGGTAAGCATAAATTTCGTTTTCTTTCTAATGACACAGTGAGTCCACAGATCATCATCAATTACTGTTGGGAATATCACTCCTGGCCAGCAGGAGGAGGCAAAGAGCACCACAGCAAAGCTGTTAAGTATCACTTCCCTACCCACAACCCCCAGTCATCCTCTTTGCCTGCGTTGCAAGGAAGAGGTGAAGTTTAGGTGTCTGATAAATTTTCTTCAATAAGAGTTTATTATTTTAAAGCAGAGCAGATTTGCTCTGATCTTTTCTGGGGTCTAGCCATAGCCCATGTCTGTCTCTTCAGTAGAGCAGTGGTGGCTTTTAAGCAATTGGGAACTTGTGGGGGTACAATCCCCACTGCGCCTCTTGAACAGTTTTGCTGCCCTCTCCTGAAAGCCTGAGTAAGCTTACCCAGTCTTTCCTTTTTTCCACAGGTCCATGTGAGGAGAGGCATCCTCTCATACCGGGTGGTCTGTCCTCCTGCCGGACAGCTGAATGTACAGGTAAGTGCCTTTTCTTTCATGTAATTGGCAAGAGTCCATGAGCTAGTGACATATGGAATTTACAATCCTACCAGGAGGGGCAAAGTTTCCCAAACCTCAAAATGCCTATAAATACACCCCTCACCACACCCACAATTCAGTTTGACAAACTCTTCCTCCTATGGAGGTGGTGAAGTAAGTTTGTGCTAAGATTTCTACGTTGATATGCGCTTCTCAGCATTGTTGAAGCCCCATTCCTCTCATAGTACTGCGAATGTCAGGGACGTGAAGGGAGTATCACTTATGAATACGATGATTTCCCAGGTTCTCTGTTATCGGTCGTAGAGATTCATCTCCTACCTCCCTTTTCAGATCGACGATATACCCTCAGTTTACCATTACCTCTACTGATAACTGTTTCAGTACTGGTTTGGCTATCTGCTATATGTGGATGGGTGTCTTTTGGTAAGTATGTTTTTTATTACTTAAGACACCTCAGCTATGGTTTGGCACTTTATGCATTTATATAAAGTTCTAAATATATGTATTGTACTTATATTTGCCATGAGTCAGGTTCATGTATTTCCTTCTGTAGACTGTCAGTTTCATATTTGGGGAATAAAAACATTTTTTTAAGAAATGTATTTCTTACCTGGGGTTTAGTCTTTTTTTCAATTGACTACTTCTTGCAAATTGCGGACGGTATTAGGCCCGCGGGTGCGTCAAATGCTAAACTTTATTGCGTCATTCTTGCCGCGAAAATATTTTTGGCGTGGAAAAATAAGTCTATGACGCAACTTCTTAATTTCCGGCATCATACTTGACGTCGAGACCTTTCACACGGTTGTGTCATTAGTGACGCGAGTGTGTCATTTCCGGTTATTTTTGGCGCCAAAAAATTTGTTACGTTGTGCGTCATACTTGGCGCCAAACTTTTTCATTATTTCAATACCCCATTGATGTTACCTCCTGCCCTTTTCTCTATCAGAGATGCTATTTGCATTTTTTTCCCATTCCTGAAACTGTCATATAAGGAAATGGATAATTTTGCTTTATATGTTGTTTTTTCTCTTACATTTTGCAAGATGTCTCAATCTGATCCTGCCTCAGAAGTTTCTGCTGGAACATTGCTGCCTGACATCGGTTCTACCAAAGCTAAGTGCATTTGTTGTAAAATTGTAGAAATTATTTCGCCGAATGTCATTTGTAATAGTTGTCATGATAAACTTTTACATGCAGATATTGTATCCATCAGTAATAGTACATTGCCAGTTGCAGTTCCTTCAACTTCTAATGTGCATGATATACCTGTAAATTTTAAAGAATTTGTGTCTTATTCTATCCTGAAGGCTTTGTCTGCATTTCCACCTTCTAATAAACGTAAAAGGTCTTTTAAAACTTCTCATTTAGCTGATGAAATTTCAAATGACTAACAACATAATAATTTATCCTCTTCTGATGAGGATCTATCTGATACAGAAGATCCTTCCTCAGACATTGACACTGACAAATCTACTTATTTATTTAAAATAGAGTATATGCGTTCTTTATTAAAAGAAGTGTTAATTACTTTGGATATTGAGGTTACCAGTCCTCTTGACGTTCAGTCTAATAAACGTTTAAATGCTGTTTTTAAACCTCCTGTGGTTTCTCCAGGGGTTTTTCCTATTCCTGAGGCTATTTCTGTTATGATTTCTAAGGAATGGAATAAGCCAGGTACTTCTTTTATTCCTCCTTCAAGGTTTAAAAAATTGTATCCTTTACCAGCAAAATCTATAGAGTTTTGGGAAAAAATCCCCTAAGTTGATGGGGCTATTTCTACTCTTGCTAAACGTACCACTATTCCTATGGTAGATAGTACTTCCTTTAAGGATCCTTTAGATAGGAAGCTTGAATCTTATCTAAGGAAGGCCTATTTATATTCAGGTCATCTTCTCAGACGTGCAATTTCTTTGGCTGATGTTGCGGCTGCATCAACTTTCTAGTTGGAGAATTTAGCACAACAGGAATTGGATTCTGACTTATCTAGCATTATTCGCTTACTGCAATATGCTAATCATTTTATTTGTGATGCCATGTTTGATATTATCAAAATTGATGTTAGATCCATGTCTTTAGCTATATTAGCTAGAAGAGCTTTGTGGCTTAAATCTTGGAATGCTGATATGACATCTAAATCTAGATTACTATCTCTTTCTTTCCAAGGTAATAATTTATTTGGTTCTCAGTTGGATTCTATTATTTCAACTGTCACTGGGGGGAAAGGGAGTTTTTCTGCCTCAGGATAAAAAACCTAAGGGTAAATCTAAGGTTTCTAACCGTTTTTGTTCCTTTCGTCAGAATAAGGAACAAAAACTCACTCCTCCCCCCCAAAGAATCTGCTTCCAATTGGAAGCCTTCCTCAAATTGGAATAATTCCAAGCCATTTAGGAAACCAAAGTCAGCCCCTAAGTCCGCATGAAGGTGCGGCCCTCATTCCAGCTCAGCTGTTAGGGGGCAGATTAAGGTTTTTCAAGGATATTTGGATAAAATCTGTCCAAAATCAATGGATTCAGAGCATTGTCTCTCAAGGGTATCGAATAGAATTCAGAGTAAGACCTCCTGTGAGAAGATTTTTTCTCACGTATCCCAGCAAATCCAGTAAAAGCTCAGGCTTTCCTGAAGTGTGTTTCAGACCTGGAGTCTTCAGGGGTAATCATGCCAGTTCCTCTTCAGGAACAAGGTTTGGGGTTTTATTCAAATCTATTCATTGTCCCAAAAAAGGAAAATTTATTCAGACCAGTTCTGGATCTGAAAATTTTGAATCGTTATGTAAGAGTACCAACTTTCAAGATGGTGACTATAAGGACTATTCTGCCTTTTGTTCAGCGAGGACATTATGTGTCCACAATAGACTTGCAGGATGCATACCTTAATATTCCGATTCATCCAGAACATTATCAGTTTCTCAGATTCTCTTTTCTAAACAAGCATTACCAATTTGTTGCTCTTCCATTTGGCCTAGCAACAGCTCCAAGAATCTTTTCGAAAGTTCTGGGTGCCCTACTCTCTGTAATCAGTGAACAGGGTATTGCGGTGTTTCCATATTTAGACGATATCTTGGTACTAGCTCAGTCTTTACGTACTGCAGAATCTCACACAAATCAACTAGTGTTGTTTCTTCAGAAACATGGTTGGAGGATCAATTTACCAAAAAGTTTCTTGATTCCTCAGACAAGGGTCACCTTTTTAGGCTTCCAGATAGATTCAGTGTTCATGACTCTGTCTCTAACAGACAAGAGACGTTTAAAATTGGTTGCAGCCTGCTGGCACCTTCAGTCTCAGTCATTCCCTTAAGTGGCTATGTGCATGGAAGTTTTAGGTCTCATAACTGTAGCATCGGACGCTATCCCCTTTGCTCGTTTTCACATGAGACCTCTACAGCTTTGTATGCTGAACCAATGGTGCAGGGATTATACAAGGATTTCACAATTAATATCCTTAAATCCCAATGTACGACACTCTCTGACATGGTGAATAGATCACCATCGTTTAGTTCAAGAGGCTTCTTTTGTTCGGCCAACCTGGACTGTGATCACAACAGATGCGAGTCTTTCAGGTTGGGGAGCTGTTTGTGGATCTCTTACAGCTCAAGGGGTTTGGAAATCTCAAGAGGCGAGATTACCAATAAATGTTTTTAGAACTCCGTGCAATTCTCAGAGCTCTTCAGTTTTGGCCTCTGTTAAAGAGAGAACCGTTCATTTGTTTTCATACAGACAATATCACAACAGTGGCATATGTCAATCAGGGTGGGACTCACAGTCCCCAAGCTATGAAAGAAGTATCTCGGATACTTGCTTGGGCGGAATCCAGCTCCTGTCTAATCTCTGCGGTACGTATCCCAGGTGTAGACAATTGGGAGGCGGATTATCTCAGCCGCCAGACTTTACATCCAGGGGAGTGTTCTCTCCATCCAGATGTATTTTCTCAGATTGTTCAGATGTGGGGTCTTCCAGAGATATAGATCTCATGGCCTCTTATCTAAACAAGAAACTTCCCAGATACCTGTCCAGGCCCAGGGATGTTCAGACGGAAGCAGTGGATGCGCTGACACTTCCTTGGTGTTATCATCCTGCTTATATTTTCCCGCCTCTAGTTCTCCTTCCAAGAGTGATCTCCAAAATCATCATGGAACAATCATTTGTGTTGCTGGTGGCTCCAGCATGGCCACACAGGTTTTGGTAGGCGGATCTGGTTCGGATGTCCAGTTGCCCGCCTTGGCCACTAACGTTACGGCCAGACCTACTATCTCAAGGTCCGTTTTTCCATCAGGATCTCAAATCATTAAATTTGAAGGTATGAAAATTGAACGCTTAGTACTAAGTCATAGAGGTTTCTCTGACTCAGTGATTAATACTATGTTACAAGCTCGTAAATCTGTCTCTAGAAAGATTTATTATAGAGTTGGCAAGACTTACATTTCATGGTGTTCTTTTCATAAATTCTCCTGGCATTCTTTTAGAATTCCTAGAATTTTACAGTTTCTTCAGGATGGTTTGGATAAGGGTTTGTCTGCAAGTTCCTTGAGAGGACAAATCTCTGCTCTTTCTGTTTTATTTCACAGAAAGATTGCCATACTTCCTGATATACGCTGTTTTGTACAGGCTTTAGTTCGTATTAAGCCTGTCATTAAATCAATTTCTCCTCCTTGGAGTCTTAATTTGGTTCTGAAGGCTTTACAGGCTCCTCCATTTGAACCTATGCATTCTTTGGACATTAAAATACTTTTTTGGAAAGTATTGTTCCTTTTGGCCATCTCTTCTGCTAGAAGAGTTTCTGAGCTATCTGCTCTTTCTTGTGAGTCTCCTTTTCTGATTTTTTCATCAGGGTAAGGCAGTTTTGCGGACTTCTTTTCATTTGTTACCTAAGGTTGTGAATTCTAACAACATTAATAGAGAAATTGTTGTCCCTTCCTTATGTCCTAATCCTAAGAATTCTTTGGAAAGGTCCTTACATTCTTTTGGTGTGGTAAGAGCTTTGACATATTATGTGGAAGCTACTAAAGATTTCAGAAAGACTTCCAGTCTATTTGTTATATTTCTGGTCCTAGGAAAGGTCAGAAGGCTTCTGCTATTTCCTTGGCTTCTTGGTTAAAACTTTTTTGATTCATCAAGCTTATTTGGAGTCGGGTCAGGCCCCGCCTCAGAGAATTACAGCTCATTCTACTAGATCAGTCTCCACTTCGTGGGCTTTTAAGAATGAAGCTTCAGTTGATCAGATTTGCAAAGCAGCAACTTGGTTTTATTTGCAAATATTTACTAAATTCTACCGTTTTGATGTATTTGCTTCTTCGGAAGCAGTTTTTGGTAGAAAAGTTCTTCAGGCAGCTTTTTCAGTTTGATTCTTCTGCTTTTGATTTAAGTTTTTTTCTTTCAATTATGAAAATAAACTTATTTTTTTGGGTTGTGGATTAATTATTTCAGCGAAAAATGGCTGTTTTTATTTTATTCCCTCCCTCTCTAGTGACTCTTGAGTGGAGATCCACATCTTGGGTATTGCTATCCCATACGTCACTAGCTCATGGACTCTTGCCAATTACTTGAAAGAAAACCTAATTTATGTAAGAACTTACCTGATAAATTCATTTCTTTCATATTGGCAAGAGTCCATGAGGCCCACCCTTTTTATGTTGGTTCTGATTTTTTGTATAAAGCACAATTATTTCCAAATTTCTTTTGTTGATGCTTTCTACTCCTTTCTTTATCACCCCACTGCTTGGCTATTCGTT
Organism: Bombina bombina; assembly: GCF_027579735.1. Lineage (NCBI taxonomy): Eukaryota > Metazoa > Chordata > Amphibia > Anura > Bombinatoridae > Bombina > Bombina bombina. The sequence goes on from NC_069503.1 coordinate 1,015,003,375, forward strand.
AAACTGAATTGTGGGTGTGGTGAGGGGTGTATTTATAGGCATTTTGAGGTTTGGGATACTTTGCCCCTCCTGGTAGGATTGTATATCCCATACGTCACTAGCTCATGGTTTCTTGCCAATATGAAAGAAATGAATTTATCAGGTAAGTTCTTACATAAATTATGTTTTTATCTTCTGGGGCTAGAAGGCTGGCACTACAGGGCTTAATTTCTCTCTGTACCTTATGAGGGAAATTACATCCATAATCGAGGATGTTTAATGGCAGTGGGCAGGCACTTCATAGTGACATGGAGACTTTGGGGTTATCCTCCTTATAGCAAGGAAGGGGTTAACTTTATATGGTGACTCATTTAAAATATTTTTGACATTGTTTTGTGAGGTTCATCATTCCCTCATTCATGATTGTGCATTTTGCAAAGTCCCTCTAGGTTCCTCACGGAGCTAGAGGCGCCATTCCACTGGGGCTATTTGCAGATTTTATCTTCCGCTTGCTAGTTAAGAGTGGACCTAAAATTATTATTTTGCCTAAAAGGGGGAAATTTACACAGGAAGGTCGGGATGTCTGCACTGTCTTGTGTTATATACTTTCGGTGGAATGAAGAGCGGTGCATATGTGCGCTTTATTTTCTGGCCATTTTTTTTTGGTTCCCTCCTCTGTGTCAAGTGCGACACTTAATCGGAGCGGCGCCATCTTATAAAATGTTCGTTGGATATTCCTCCGTGTCAAGCTATCAGCTTGTAGGAATTAGAGCAGGGGCGCTCAGAGATAAAAATGTAAAAATGAGCACTTATTAAATCATTTGAAGTTACTGTATGTTTTAAATCTTTTTGTCAGCAAGCAGACAAATTTCCTCACGTTTAGAGGATATTGCTATTAATATAGATGTTGCCCTGTCAATAACGTTATTTTCATATCTAGGTTTATGGCCATACCGTGTTTTAAATGTTTGTGTCATATTTCTTAAGGTTATATACCACTTTTGTTAGGACATTCAGTTGTCCTTAGAACAGGGTCTATTTTTCTTTATAAGATTATGGCTCTTAAGGACAACATTTGTTTGGTAAACATTTATGTCCTTTATATTATTTTGAAGGCAGATTGTTGTAAACATTTATGTCCCTCATGTTAACAAAAATATTTTTGGAAATAAGGATATTTATTTTTCTTTGAGACTTTTGTTCCTCAGTACATAATTTCTAGACAATATAATTGGTCTTTGCCTTTCGATGCTGCATATATTAGCCATAGCTATGGAATGTACACCTAGTTGTTGCAATCTGAGTCTCATGTCTCCCAGGATGGTGCTGTTCATGCATTTCCACAGCTTTCTCCTTATACGTCACAAGCCTCTATGGCGTCGCGTGCAGGGCTCTGCGGTTCCAATCAATCTCCTGAAAGAGCGTATTTGCTACTGAACAGCTCAGGTACCCTCTGCGGTATCTATGGCTTTGTCTGTTTTTCCTTACTTACAGGGAAAATGCAAGAGGTCATTAAAGTTTTCAGATAGTAGGGTTTCTGTTCCACATTCTGCTACACAGGTCGCTTTCTCGCCTAAGTCTGGTGAGAAGAATTCGCCGGTAGTTTCTGAGGGTGAAATCTCAGATTTGGGCAGTTTAATTCCTTCTGATGCTGAAGTGATCTCCTTCATATGTATGCTTGAACACCGTGTGTATTGTTAAAGGAGGTTTTTGGCTACTTGGACGACATTGATGCCCCTGTCGTTGTCAACCCTTGCAAGTTTGGTAAACTTTTTCTTTTCCGTGATGTTCCTTTCTTCAGGGCAGGTGCTAGAAGTGCTATAAATAATTTTTCGTATTAGAAGCTAGGGATACCTTTCTCCCTGTCTCCAGTCATTTTAGGGATTCTCCTGTTACTGACTCTTTATTTGCACGGTGTCCTTAATGCTGGATAAGTATCTGGAGGTTTAATTGTTCTTTTAGAGCAATGCCTTGTCTTATTAGACTTGCTGTACTAGCCGACCGACATTTAGGCTGTGGTCTTGGCAGCTGAGTAACCTACCTGTGGTTTAGTGGTACAGCTTAGGTTTTATAATTATGCAGTTGCAGGTTCAGTTTTTATTTTTCCTCCAAATCAATGCTTCTGGCGTCTCCTTTTAAGGTTGAGACCTTGTTGGGACTTGATCTAGCAGAATATTCTTCTGGCTGTAAGGGTGACATTCACAGTCCCAGTTTGGAAACAGGATCTAAGTATTTACCTATCTTGGGATATTGCAAGGGTTGTTTTTCCAGAGAATTTATTATTCAGGTGTCATCCTCATTTCGAGTTAAATCTCCTTTAAGAGATCTTGTCCACTCTTCTTCCCCACGGAGGGAAAATTAATCTGGAGTAGGGGTTCCCTTCTCTATCCTCAAGGATGATTATTTGGGTTTACCGTCACTATACCTTGAAGCACCCGATTCCGGCTGATCTCGGAAGTTATACAGGGTCAGGCCTGGGCTGTACCTGTATGGGAGACTGCCTGGGAACACCAGGTGCGGTATGTTTGGTCCTTAATAGAGCTCTATTTAGGTGAGGAATTTCTTTTCTCTGGTCTATTGTCTGACCAACGGCGAGCCCTAGTGGTCTGGTAGCTAGTTTAGTCTTTTGGCAACCAGTAGATTGGGAATTCGGATCTAGCTACAGCTGATTCCTCTCTTTACAGTGATTGGATTTTGGAGGGAATTGGTCTACAACGGACATAATTTCCTTTGCTATTTTTCATAGCAGGGAGATTTTTCACATGTATCTCAAAAGATAGATCTAGATCAGTCATGTGACTCTCCCGTAGTATTTTTTCAGGGGTATCCATCTCAGGGCGCGTGCTTTTGGAGATTTTCCTGGGTAATGTGACCAACATGCAAATCTGCTGGGCTAGTAAGGAGTCTACTCTCCTCCTTTAACATTTTGGAGTAGAGAGCAATTTGCAATGCTCTGAGGGCTTGGACTTTTTGGATCAGTCGTCCTTAACTTGGTTCCAGTCGGATTTTATTACCTCATTGGTTTATTTCTAACACCAGAGAGAAACTCGGCGTTCCTTAGCCATGTAAGAGGTGATTTGGATTGTTTAGTGGGCGGAAGCTCATAATTGCTGCCTGTCCTCCCATTTTTCAAGGCAGGACAATTGGTTTCTGAACAGACAGATTATTCATCCCGTGGAGCGGGTCCTCTTCTGGATGTGGGGATCCGGAGTTGGCCTTCTCAGGGCTTTTCGACAGTACGCCAAGTTTCCAAGGTATGGTTTTTTTCTTGGAATTCAGTCTGGCATTCCTATTATCTCTGTTTGTTCGCCTTACACGAGTCATTGCTCGTATATTTTAGGAGAGAGCGACTGTTTTTCTATTAGCCTCTGCGTGACCTTGCAGGTTTTGGTATGCAGACTTAGGGGTAATTGCATCTCTCCACTTTAGAGTCTGTCTCTGAGGAAGGATTTTCTGAGCAGAGTACCTTCCTTCATATAAATCTTGTTTCTCCGATACTGCCTGTTCGTAGATTGAAAACTGTTTTTTGTCTATGCGTGGGTTTTCTGAGTCGGTCATTGAGATCATGACTCAGGCTTTCAGGCCAGTTTCTAGAAGTTTTGTCATAGATTATGGCGTGCCTTATCTTTTTTGGTGGGAATCCAAGGGCTTCTCTTGTGGTGGAGTTAGGATTCCTAGATTCTGGTCTTGTCTCTAGGATATCTGGAGCAGGGTTTGTCAGTACCCTGAAGGATTAGATCTCTCCGTTGTCTTTTTTTTGCTACATAAGCATCTGGTGGACGTGCCAAATGGGCAGTTCTTTTGTCAGGCCTTGGTCTGTATCTGGCTTGTGTTTAAGTCGGTTGCTCCACCTTGGAGCCTAACCTTGTTCTTACAGTTTTTGCTGCAGACTCTATTTGAGCCTTTTCATTCCATAGATATTTATTTTGTTATCTTGGAAGACTATCTCTTCTGTTTAGAGCGTCTCAGAATTCTCAATTTGAAAGTGTGATTTGCCTTATCTTTTCTTTCTTGCTGATAGGGCGATTTTTTTTTTTTTTTGTATTAACAGGTTTTTCTCCAACATAGGTGTGTCCGGTCCACGGCGTCATCCTTACTTGTGGGATATTCTCTTCCCCAACAGGAAATGGCAAAGAGCCCAGCAAAGCTAGTCACATGATCCCTCCTAGGCTCCGCCTACCCCAGTCATTCTCTTTGCCGTTGTACAGGCAACATCTCCACGGAGATGGCTTAGAGTTTTTTAGTGTTTAACTGTAGTTTTTATTATTCAATCAAGAGTTTGTTATTTTAAAATAGTGCTGGTATGTACTATTTACTCAGAAACAGAAAAGAGATGAAGATTTCTGTTTGTATGAGGAAAATGATTTTAGCAACCGTTACTAAAATCCATGGCTGTTCCACACAGGACTGTTGAGAGGAATTAACTTCAGTTGGGGGAACAGTGAGCAGTCTCTTGCTGCTTGAGGTATGACACATTCTAACAAGACGATGTAATGCTGGAAGCTGTCATTTTCCCTATGGGATCCGGTAAGCCATGTTTATTAAGATTGTAAATAAGGGCTTCACAAGGGCTTATTAAGACTGTAGACTTTTTCTGGGCTAAATCGATTCATTATTAACACATATTTAGCCTTGAGGAATCATTTAATCTGGGTATTTTGATAAGTTTATATCGGCAGGCACTTTTTTAGACACCTTTCTCTTTAGGGGCTTTCACAAATCATAGGCAGAGCCTCATTTTCGCGCCGGTGTTGCGCACTTGTTTTTGAGAGGCATGACATGCAGTCGCATGTGTGAGGAGCTCTGATACATAGAAAAGACTTTCTGAAGGCGTCATTTGGTATCGTATTCCCCTTTGGGCTTGGTTGGGTCTCAGCAAAGCAGACACCAGGGACTGTAAAGGGGTTAAAGTTAAAAACGGCTCCGGTTCCGTTATTTTAAGGGTTAAAGCTTCCAAATTTGGGGTGCAATACTTTTAAGGCTTTAAGACACTGTGGTGAAATTTTGGTGAATTTTGAGCAATTCCTTCATATTTTTTCGCAATTGCAGTAATAAAGTGTGTTCAGTTTAAAATTTAAAGTGACAGTAACGGTTTTATTTTAAAACGTTTTTTGTACTTTGTTATCAAGTTTATGCCTGTTTAACATGTCTGAACTACCAGATAGACTGTGTTCTGAATGTGGGGAAGCCAGAGTTCCTTCTCATTTAAATAAATGTGATTTATGTGACAATGACAATGATGCCCAAGATGATTCCTCAAGTGAGGGGAGTAAGCATGGTACTGCATCATTCCCTCCTTCGTCTACACGAGTCTTGCCCACTCAGGAGGCCCCTAGTACATCTAGCGCGCCAATACTCCTTACTATGCAACAATTAACGGCTGTAATGGATAATTCTGTCAAAAACATTTTAGCCAAAATGCACACTTATCAGCGTAAGCGCGACTGCTCTGTTTTAGATACTGAAGAGCATGACGACGCTGATATTAATGGTTCTGAAGGGCCCCTAAACCAGTCTGATGGGGCCAGGGAGGTTTTGTCTGAGGGAGAAATTACTGATTCAGGGAACATTTCTCAACAAGCTGAACCTGATGTGATTACGTTTAAATTTAAGTTGGAACATCTCCGCATTCTGCTTAAGGAGGTATTATCCACTCTGGATGATTGTGACAAGTTGGTCATCCCAGAGAAACTATGTAAAATGGACAAGTTCCTAGAGGTCCCGGGGCTCCCAGAAGCTTTTCCTATACCCAAGCGGGTGGCGGACATTGTAAATAAAGAATGGGAAAGGCCCGGTATTCCTTTCGTCCCTCCCCCCATATTTAAAAAATTGTTTCCTATGGTCGACCCCAGAAAGGACTTATGGCAGACAGTCCCCAAGGTCGAGGGAGCGGTTTCCACTTTAAACAAACGCACCACTATACTCATAGAAGATAGTTGTGCTTTCAAAGATCCTATGGATAAAAAATTAGAAGGTTTACTTAAAAAGATGTTTGTTCAGCAGGGTTACCTTCTACAACCAATTTCATGCATTGTCCCTGTCACTACAGCCGCGTGTTTCTGGTTCGATGAGCTGGTAAAGGCGGTCGATAGTGATTCTCCTCCTTATGAGGAGATTATGGACAGAATCAATGCTCTCAAATTGGCTAATTCTTTCACCCTAGACGCCACTTTGCAATTGGCTAGGTTAGCGGCTAAGAATTCTGGGTTTGCTATTGTGGCGCGCAGAGCGCTTTGGTTGAAATCTTGGTCAGCTGATGCGTCTTCCAAGAACAAGCTACTTAACATTCCTTTCTCCAACATAGGTGTGTCCGGTCCACGGCGTCATCCTTACTTGTGGGATATTCTCTTCCCCAACAGGAAATGGCAAAGAGCCCAGCAAAGCTGGTCACATGATCCCTCCTAGGCTCCGCCTACCCCAGTCATTCTCTTTGCCGTTGTACAGGCAACATCTCCACGGAGATGGCTTAGAGTTTTTTAGTGTTTAACTGTAGTTTTTATTATTCAATCAAGAGTTTGTTATTTTGAAATAGTGCTGGTATGTACTATTTACTCAGAAACAGAAAAGAGATGAAGATTTCTGTTTGTATGAGGAAAATGATTTTAGCAACCGTAACTAAAATCCATGGCTGTTCCACACAGGACTGTTGAGAGCAATTAACTTCAGTTGGGGGAACAGTGTGCAGCCTCTTGCTGCTTGAGGTATGACACATTCTAACAAGACGATGTAATGCTGGAAGCTGTCATTTTCCCTATGGGATCCGGTAAGCCATGTTTATTACGATTGTAAATAAGGGCTTCACAAGGGCTTATTGAGACTGTAGACTTTTTCTGGGCTAAATCGATTCATTATAACACATATTTAGCCTTGAGGAATCATTTTATCTGGGTATTTTGATATAATAATATCGGCAGGCACTGTATTAGACACCTTATTCCTTAGGGGCTTTCCCAAAGCATAAGCAGAGCCTCATTTTCGCGCCGGTGTGGCGCACTTGTTTTTGTGAGGCATGGCATGCAGTCACTTGTGAGAGGAGCTCTGATACTTAGAAAAGACTTTCTGAAGGCGTCATTTGGTATCGTATTCCCCTTTGGGCTTGGTTGGGTCTCAGCAAAGCAGATACCAGGGACTGTAAAGGGGTTAAAGTTTTAAACGGCTCCGGTTCCGTTATTTTAAGGGTTAAAGCTTCCAAATTTGGTGTGCAATACTTTTAAGGCTTTAAGACACTGTGGTGAAAATTTGGTGAATTTTGAACAATTCCTTCATGTTTTTTCGCAATTGCAGTAATAAAGTGTGTTCAGTTTAAAATTTAAAGTGACAGTAACGGTTTTATTTTAAAACGTTTTTGTACTTTGTTATCAAGTTTATGCCTGTTTAACATGTCTGAACTACCAGATAGACTGTGTTCTGAATGTGGGGAAGCCAGAATTCCTATTCATTTAAATAAATGTGATTTATGTGATAATGACAATGATGCCCAAGATGATTCCTCAAGTGAGGGGAGTAAGCATGGTACTGCATCATTCCCTCCTTCGTCTACACGAGTCTTGCCCACTCAGGAGGCCCCTAGTACATCTAGCGCGCCAATACTCCTTACTATGCAACAATTAACGGCTGTAATGGATAATTCTGTCAAACACATTTTAGCCAAAATGAACACTTGTCAGCGTAAGCGCGGCTGCTCTGTTTTAGATACTGAAGAGCATGACGACGCTGATATTAATATTTCTGAAGGGCCCCTAACCCAGTCTGATGGGGCCAGGGAGGTTTTGTCTGAGGGAGAAATTACTGATTCAGGGAACATTTCTCAACAGGCTGAACCTGATGTGATTGCATTTAAATTTAAGTTGGAACATCTCCGCATTCTGCTTAAGGAGGTATTATCCACTCTGGATGATTGTGACAAGTTGGTCATCCCAGAGAAACTATGTAAAATGGACAAGTTCCTAGAGGTGCCGGGGCTCCCAGAAGCTTTTCCTATACCCAAGCGGGTGGCGGACATTGTTAATAAAGAATGGGAAAGGCCCGGTATTCCTTTCGTCCCTCCCCCATATTTAAAAAATTGTTTCCTATGGTCGACCCCAGAAAGGACTTATGGCAGACAGTCCCCAAGGTCGAGGGAGCGGTTTCCACTTTAAACAAACGCACCACTATACCCATAGAGGATAGTTGTGCTTTCAAAGATCCTATGGATAAAAAATTAGAAGGTTTGCTTAAAAAGATGTTTGTTCAGCAAGGTTACCTTCTACAACCAATTTCATGCATTGTCCCTGTCGCTACAGCCGCATGTTTCTGGTTCGATGATCTGATAAAGGCGGTCGATAGTGATTCTCCTCCTTTTGAGGAGATTATGGACAGAATCAATGCTCTCAAATTGGCTAATTCTTTCACCCTAGACGCCACTTTGCAATTGGCTAGGTTAGCGGCTAAGAATTCTGGGTTTGCTATTGTGGCGCGCAGAGCGCTTTGGTTGAAATCTTGGTCGGCTGATGCGTCTTCCAAGAACAAGCTACTTAACATTCCTTTCAAGGGGAAAACGCTGTTTGGCCCTGACTTGAAAGAGATTATCTCTGATATCACTGGGGGTAAGGGCCACGCCCTTCCTCAGGATCGGCCTTTCAAGGCAAAAAATAAACCTAATTTTCGTCCCTTTCGTAGAAACGGACCAGCCCAAGGTGCTACGTCCTCTAAGCAAGAGGGTAATACTTCTCAAGCCAAGCCAGCTTGGAGACCAATGCAAGGCTGGAACAAGGGAAAGCAGGCCAAGAAACCTGCCACTGCTACCAAGACTGCATGAAATGTTGGCCCCCGATCCGGGACCGGATCTGGTGGGGGGCAGACTCTCTCTCTTCGCTCAGGCTTGGGCAAGAGATGTTCTGGATCCTTGGGCGCTAGAAATAGTCTCCCAAGGTTATCTTCTGGAATTCAAGGGACTTCCCCCAAGGGGGAGGTTCCACAGGTCTCAGTTGTCTTCAGACCACATAAAAAGACAGGCATTCTTACATTGTGTAGAAGACCTGTCAAAAATGGGAGTGATTCATCCTGTTCCATTAAGAGAACAAGGGATGGGGTTCTACTCCAATCTGTTCATAGTTCCCAAAAAAGAGGGAACGTTCAGACCAATCTTAGATCTCAAGATCTTAAACAAGTTTCTCAAGGTTCCATCGTTCAAGATGGAAACCATTCGAACTATTCTTCCTTCCATCCAGGAAGGTCAATTCATGACCACGGTGGATTTAAAGGATGCGTATCTACATATTCCTATCCACAAGGAACATCATCGGTTCCTAAGGTTCGCATTCCTGGACAAACATTACCAGTTCGTGGCGCTTCCTTTCGGATTAGCCACTGCTCCAAGGATTTTCACAAAGGTACTAGGGTCCCTTCCAGCTGTGCTAAGACCAAGGGGCATTGCTGTAGTACCTTACTTGGACGACATTCTGATTCAAGCGTCGTCCCTTCCTCAAGCAAAGGCTCACACGGACATTGTCCTGGCCTTTCTCAGATCTCACGGATGGAAAGTGAACGTGGAAAAGAGTTCTCTATCCCCGTCAACAAGGGTTCCCTTCTTGGGAACAATATTAGACTCCTTAGAAATGAGGATTTTTCTGACAGAGGCCAGAAAAACAAAACTTCTAGACTCTTGTCGAATACTTCATTCCGTTCCTCTTCCTTCCATAGCTCAGTGCATGGAAGTGATCGGGTTGATGGTAGCGGCAATGGACATAGTTCCTTTTGCGCGCATTCATCTAAGACCATTACAACTGTGCATGCTCAGTCAGTGGAATGGGGACTATACAGACTTGTCTCCGAAGATACAAGTAAATCAGAGGACCAGAGACTCACTCCGTTGGTGGCTGTCCCTGGACAACCTGTCACAAGGGATGACATTCCGCAGACCAGAGTGGGTCATTGTCACGACCGACGCCAGTCTGATGGGCTGGGGCGCGGTCTGGGGATCCCTGAAAGCTCAGGGTCTTTGGTCTCGGGAAGAATCTCTTATACCGATAAATATTCTGGAACTGAGAGCGATATTCAATGCTCTCCAGGCTTGGCCTCAGCTAGCGAGGGCCAAGTTCATACGGTTTCAATCAGACAACATGACAACTGTTGCGTACATCAACCATCAGGGGGGAACAAGGAGTTCCCTAGCGATGGAAGAAGTGACCAAAATCATTCTATGGGCGGAGTCTCACTCCTGCCACCTGTCTGCTATCCACATCCCAGGAGTGGAAAATTGGGAAGCGGATTTTCTGAGTCGTCAGACATTGCATCCGGGGGAGTGGGAACTCCATCCGGAAATCTTTGCCCAAATCACTCAGCTGTGGGGCATTCCAGACATGGATCTGATGGCCTCTCGTCAGAACTTCAAAGTTCCTTGCTACGGGTCCAGATCCAGGGATCCCAAGGCGGCTCTAGTGGATGCACTAGTAGCACCTTGGACCTTCAAACTAGCCTATGTGTTCCCGCCGTTTCCTCTCATCCCCAGGCTGGTAGCCAGGATCAATCAGGAGAGGGCGTCGGTGATCTTGATAGCTCCTGCGTGGCCACGCAGGACTTGGTATGCAGATCTGGTGAATATGTCATCGGCTCCACCTTGGAAGCTACCTTTGAGACGAGACCTTCTTGTTCAGGGTCCGTTCGAACATCCGAATCTGGTTTCACTCCAGCTGACTGCTTGGAGATTGAACGCTTGATTTTATCGAAGCGAGGGTTCTCAGATTCTGTTATCGATACTCTTGTTCAGGCCAGAAAGCCTGTAACTAGAAAGATTTACCACAAAATTTGGAAAAAATATATCTGTTGGTGTGAATCTAAAGGATTCCCTTGGGACAAGGTTAAGATTCCTAGGATTCTATCCTTCCTTCAAGAAGGATTGGAAAAAGGATTATCTGCAAGTTCCCTGAAGGGACAGATTTCTGCCTTGTCAGTGTTACTTCACAAAAAACTGGCTGCTGTGCCAGATGTTCAAGCCTTTGTTCAGGCTCTGGTTAGAATTAAGCCTGTTTACAAACCTTTGACTCCTCCTTGGAGTCTCAATTTAGTTCTTTCAGTTCTTCAGGGGGTTCCGTTTGAACCCTTGCATTCCGTTGATATTAAATTATTATCTTGGAAAGTTTTGTTTTTAGTTGCAATTTCTTCTGCCAGAAGAGTTTCAGAATTATCTGCTCTGCAGTGTTCTCCTCCTTATCTGGTGTTCCATGCAGATAAGGTGGTTTTACGTACTAAACCTGGTTTTCTTCCAAAAGTTGTTTCTAACAAAAACATTAACCAGGAGATTATCGTACCTTCTCTGTGTCCGAAGCCAGTTTCAAAGAAGGAACGTTTGTTGCACAATTTGGATGTTGTTCGCGCTCTAAAATTCTATTTAGATGCTACAAAGGATTTTAGACAAACATCTTCCTTGTTTGTTGTTTATTCCGGTAAAAGGAGAGGTCAAAAAGCAATTTCTACCTCTCTCTCTTTTTGGATTAAAAGCATCATCAGATTGGCTTACGAGACTGCCGGACGGCAGCCTCCCGAAAGAATCACAGCTCATTCCACTAGGGCTGTGGCTTCCACATGGGCCTTCAAGAACGAGGCTTCTGTTGATCAGATATGTAGGGCAGCGACTTGGTCTTCACTGCACACTTTTACCAAATTTTACAAGTTTGATACTTTTGCTTCTTCTGAGGCTATTTTTGGGAGAAAGGTTTTGCAAGCCGTGGTGCCTTCCATTTAGGTGACCTGATTTGCTCCCTCCCTTCATCCGTGTCCTAAAGCTTTGGTATTGGTTCCCACAAGTAAGGATGACGCCGTGGACCGGACACACCTATGTTGGAGAAAACAGAATTTATGTTTACCTGATAAATTACTTTCTCCAACGGTGTGTCCGGTCCACGGCCCGCCCTGGTTTTTTAATCAGGTCTGATAATTTATTTTTTTAACTACAGTCACCACGGTACCATATGGTTTCTCCTATGCAAATATTCCTCCTTAACGTCGGTCGAATGACTGGGGTAGGCGGAGCCTAGGAGGGATCATGTGACCAGCTTTGCTGGGCTCTTTGCCATTTCCTGTTGGGGAAGAGAATATCCCACAAGTAAGGATGACGCCGTGGACCGGACACACCGTTGGAGAAAGTAATTTATCAGGTAAACATAAATTCTGTTTTCAAGGGGAAAACGCTGTTTGGCCCTGACTTGAAAGAGATTATCTCTGATATCACTGGGGGTAAGGGCCATGCCCTTCCTCAGGATCGGCCTTTCAAGGCCAAAAATAAACCTAATTTTCGTCCCTTTCGTAGAAACGGACCAGCCCAAAGTGCTACGTCCTCTAAGCAAGAGGGTAATACTTCTCAAGCCAAGCCAGCTTGGAGACCAATGCAAGGCTGGAACAAGGGAAAGCAGGCCAAGAAACCTGCCGCTGCTACCAAGACAGCATGAAATGTTGGCCCCCGATCCGGGACCGGATCTGGTGGGGGGCAGACTCTCTCTCTTCGCTCGGGCTTGGGCAAGAGATGTTCTGGATCCTTGGGCGCTAGAAATAGTCCTCCCAAGGTTATCTTCTGGAATTCAAGGGGCTTCCCCCAAGGGGGAGGTTCCACAGGTCTCAGTTGTCTTCAGACCACATAAAAAGACAGGCATTCTTACGTTGTGTAGAAGACCTGTTAAAAATGGGAGTGATTCATCCTGTTCCATTAGGAGAACAAGGGATGGGGTTCTACTCCAATCTGTTCATAGTTCCCAAAAAAGAGGGAACGTTCAGACCAATCTTAGATCTCAAGATCTTAAACAAGTTTCTCAAGGTTCCATCGTTCAAAATGGAAACCATTCGAACAATTCTTCCTTCCATCCAGGAAGGTCAATTCATGACCACGGTGGATTTAAAGGATGCGTATCTACATATTCCTATCCACAAGGAACATCATCGGTTCCTAAGGTTCGCATTCCTGGACAAGCATTACCAGTTCGTGGCGCTTCCTTTCGGATTAGCCACTGCTCCAAGGATTTTCACAAAGGTACTAGGGTCCCTTCTAGCTGTGCTAAGACCAAGGGGCATTGCTGTAGTACCTTACTTGGACGACATTCTGATTCAAGCGTCGTCCCTTCCTCAAGCAAAGGCTCACACGGACATTGTCCTGGCCTTTCTCAGATCTCACGGATGGAAAGTGAACGTGGAAAAGAGTTCTCTATCTCCGTCAACAAGGGTTCCCTTCTTGGGGACAATAATAGAATCCTTAGAAATGAGGATTTTTCTGACAGAGGCCAGAAAAACAAAACTTCTAGACTCTTGTCGGATACTTCATTCCGTTCCTCTTCCTTCCATAGCGCAGTGCATGGAAGTGATAGGTTTAATGGTAGCGGCAATGGACATAGTTCCTTTTGCGCGCATTCATCTAAGACCATTACAACTGTGCATGCTCAGTCAGTGGAATGGGGACTATACAAACTTGTCTCCGAGGATACAAGTAAATCAGAGGACCAGAGACTCACTCCGTTGGTGGCTGTCCCTGGACAACCTGTCACAAGGGATGACCTTCCGCAGACCAGAGTGGGTCATTGTCACGACCGACGCCAGTCTGATGGGCTGGGGCGCGGTCTGGGGATCCCTGAAAGCTCAGGGTCTTTGGTCTCGGGAAGAATCTCTTCTACCGATAAATATTCTGGAACTGAGAGCGATATTCAATGCTCTCAAGGCTTGGCCTCAGCTAGCGAGGGCCAAGTTCATACGGTTTCAATCAGACAACATGAGAACTGTGGCGTACATCAACCATCAGGGGGGAACAAGGAGTTCCCTGGCGATGGAAGAAGTGACCAAAATCATTCTATGGGCGGAGTCTCACTCCTGCCACCTGTCTGCTATCCACATCCCAGGAGTGGAAAATTGGGAAGCGGATTTTCTGAGTCGTCAGACATTGCATCCGGGGGAGTGGGAACTCCATCCGGAAATCTTTGCCCATGTCACTCAACTGTGGGGCATTCCAGACATGGATCTGATGGCCTCTCGTCAGAACTTCAAAGTTCCTTGCTACGGGTCCAGATCCAGGGATCCCAAGGCGGCTCTAGTGGATGCACTAGTAGCACCTTGGACCTTCAAACTAGCTTATGTATTCCCGCCGTTTCCTCTCATCCCCAGGCTGGTAGCCAGGATCAATCAGGAAAGGGCGTCGGTGATCTTGATAGCTCCTGCGTGGCCACGCAGGACTTGGTATGCAGATCTGGTGAATATGTCATCGGCTCCACCATGGAAGCTACCTTTGAGACGAGACCTTCTTGTTCAAGGTCCGTTCGAACATCCGAATCTGGTCTCACTCCAGCTGACTGCTTGGAGATTGAACGCTTGATCTTATCGAAGCGAGGGTTCTCAGATTCTGTTATCGATACTCTTGTTCAGGCCAGAAAGCCTGTAACTAGAAAGATTTACCACAAAATTTGGAAAAAATATATCTGTTGGTGTGAATCTAAAGGATTCCCTTGGGACAAGGTTAAGATTCCTAAGATTCTATCCTTCCTTCAAGAAGGATTGGAAAAAGGATTATCTGCAAGTTCCCTGAAGGGACAGATTTCTGCCTTGTCTGTGTTACTTCACAAAAAGCTGGCAGCTGTGCCAGATGTTCAAGCCTTTGTTCAGGCTCTGGTTAGAATCAAGCCTGTTTACAAACCTTTGACTCCTCCTTGGAGTCTCAACTTAGTTCTTTCAGTTCTTCAGGGGGTTCCGTTTGAACCCTTACATTCCGTTGATATTAAGTTATTATCTTGGAAAGTTTTGTTTTTGGTTGCAATTTCTTCTGCTAGAAGAGTTTCAGAATTATCTGCTCTGCAGTGTTCTCCTCCTTATCTGGTGTTCCATGCAGATAAGGTGGTTTTACGTACTAAAACCTGGTTTTCTTCCAAAAGTTGTTTCTAACAAAAACATTAACCAGGAGATTATCGTACCTTCTCTGTGTCCGAAACCAGTTTCGAAGAAGGAACGTTTGTTGCACAATTTGGATGTTGTTCGCGCTCTAAAATTCTATTTAGATGCTACAAAGGATTTTAGACAAACATCTTCCTTGTTTGTTGTTTATTCCGGTAAAAGGAGAGGTCAAAAAGCAACTTCTACCTCTCTCTCTTTTTGGATTAAAAGCATCATCAGATTGGCTTACGAGACTGCCGGACGGCAGCCTCCCGAAAGAATCACAGCTCATTCCACTAGGGCTGTGGCTTCCACATGGGCCTTCAAGAACGAGGCTTCTGTTGATCAGATATGTAGGGCAGCGACTTGGTCTTCACTGCACACTTTTACCAAATTTTACAAGTTTGATACTTTTGCTTCTTCTGAGGCTATTTTTGGGAGAAAGGTTTTGCAAGCCGTGGTGCCTTCCATCTAGGTGACCTGATTTGCTCCCTCCCATCATCCGTGTCCTAAAGCTTTGGTATTGGTTCCCACAAGTAAGGATGACGCCGTGGACCGGACACACCTATGTTGGAGAAAACAGAATTTATGTTTACCTGATAAATTACTTTCCCCAAGGGTGTGTCGGGTCCACGGCCCGCCCTGGTTTTTTAATCAGGTCTGATAATTTATTTTCTTTAACTACAGTCACCACGGTTTCATATGGTTTCTCCTATGCAAATATTCCTCCTTAACGTCGGTCGAATGACTGGGGTAGGCGGAGCCTAGGAGGGATCATGTGACCAGCTTTGCTGGGCTCTTTGCCATTTCCTGTTGGGGAAGAGAATATCCCACAAGTAAGGATGACGCCGTGGACCGGACACACCGTTGGAGAAAGTAATTTATCAGGTAAACATAAATTCTGTTTTTTTCTAAGCTGTTTTGGATAAGAACATTTTCAGGAAATTGTTGTTCCTTTTCTATGCTTAGTCCTTCTTTTCATAAGGAATGTAGGTGACACATCTTGGATGATGTGCGTGCTCTTATTTTCTATCTACAGGCGTCTCAGAATTTTCAAGTTTTTTCTCTAGGAATTGTAAAGGTCAGAAAGTTTCTGCTACTTTTCTTTCCTTTTGGTGATGAGTATTTTTCGTTTGGTTTATGAGACTGTTGTACAGCAGCTCCCTGAACAGAATTACAGCTTTTTCCATTAGGGCTGTCTCTGCTTCTTGGGGTTTCTAGGATGAAGCTAATGGGGAACAGATTTGCAAGGCTGCAACTGGGTCCTCTCTGCATAATTTTTACAAATTTTACATATTTGATGTTTTTTCTCTCGTCTGAGGCTTCTTTTGGGAGAAAGGTTTTTCAAGCAGTAGTGCTTTCTGTTTAGATTACCTGTCTTGTCCCTCCCTTATCATCTGTGTCCTGTAGCTTGGGTATTGATTTCCAACAGTAATTGATGATGATCCGTGGACTCACCATGTCAAGAAAGAAAGAAATTTATCAGGTAAGCATACATTTTTTTTTTTTTTTTTTAAATCTAAACTGAAGTAACAAATCTAAGCCCAGAAAATGGTTGTGTCTAGACCGTTGTGTATTGACCAATAGCTGCGTAACATTTACATATTAATTTGTTTTTAAACACAGATGCATTAAACTATGGGTTTTAGTAAACATGGAGGCCATATATGTTATACCTGAGCATAAGTGCTATTGAGGATATATTTCCCTAACATCCAATGTCCATCGGTCACGTGTGGATAACGGCTGAGATGTTATTTAAGCTGTATTGTGATTGTGCGCAACCATTAATACTGTGCATGCGCAGGTGGACTGCTGTGCTAGTGGAAGTTGTCAGGTCAAGTTGGACATAATGCGAATGCGTGAGTGATTCTTAGTCCAGAGCACATGCATTAGAAAGTACTCGCTATCCAGTTCTGCGGACAAAGAGAGAACTCGGGTTGACCACCGTGATTGGCTAATGCAAATTAGCCTCACGGTGGGTTTGGAAACACGCCCATTTTATAGTGAAGATTGTGGGGAAAAACTAGTGAGAAACGAAAACTGAAGGTATTTAAGCAGTTTTTCATACTATATTAACCTATACAATGCACACATAAATATTTGCATCTCTTTTAAAGGGACATTATACACTAGATTTTTCTTTGCATAAATGTTTTGTAGATAATCCATTTATATAGCCTATACAGCTTTTCGCTGATTTTCAGACTCCTAACCAAGCCCCAAAGTTTTAGGAGAATACTGATGTCTACCTACTCCAGCTTGCTCTTGTTTGTGTAAAGAGTCTTTCTTTTTAAAGATACGATGAGTCCACAGATTTCATCCTTACTTGTGGGATTACGCCTCCTGGTCAGCAGGAGGAGGCAAAGAGCACCACAGCAGAGCTGTATATATAGCTGCTTCCTTCCCTCCCACCCCAGTCATTCTCTTTGCCTGTGTTAGTAAGATAGGAGATGGCAAAGTGAGGTGCTAGTAAAGATTCTTCAATCAAGAGTTTATTTTTAAAGTCGTACCAGTGAGTGCTACTTTGTTCTAGGGTGTAACCTAGACCAGATCAGTCTCTACAGTAGGGCATTTGGTGGCTTTAAAGCAATAGGAACTGGTGGGACATAGTTCTCACTGCGCCTCCTATACATGTTTGCTGCCCTAATACAGATGGCCTAAGCACATTCTAACTCAGGCTAATCTTGGTCCACAGGGCTATGGGAGGGCGAGGTCCTCTGGAAACCTGCTGGACTGCCATGCTGTCGCACAGCATTCAAGGTAAGTTCTAACTTTATTATTTCTGGGGACATCTTTCTCTCAGAAGAAAGTAAGCACTGCATTACATCTAATCACATTTCAGGGGTTATGATAAAGATGGACTCTTTATTGTGATGGGGAGAGACTTGTTATACAGGCACTGGGGCTGAATCAAGGCAATAATGTTTAAAGCACAGTTTTGTTTGGCATCCGTGTTAATTTTTCCCAGGCGATCTTTATCATAGAAATTACCGACTGGGAAACTGCTAGTTTTTATTTCTGGCAACAGGACAGAGATAGGGCTACCTGACATGCGGAAGCATTCTCGGCAAAACTTTTATTCAGTTGGTTTGCGTTTTATTTCTCCCGGTGGCAGATCCATACAGATCTTAATGGCGACCGGGAGATTGTGTATGGTGGTGCCCACGATGGGCGGAGCTATCTTCCCGCCGTTTTCGAGCTTTCTCATCCATCTCTGTGCACAGTTCAGTAAGAGTGCTGGGAGATGGAGTATTATTACTCCCACGAAGGGCGGAGCTTTATGGCTATTGATTAGTGGCGCTCTCTTCTCACATTGGGAGTGACAGAATGTTACAATGCCGGAGCAGAGTGTGTTTAACGCATAACGTTCAGTGATAGATCTATTTACATCGTCTTGAACATTTGGGCACCTTCGGCATAATAGCTAAGGTTCAGTTGTAAGTACGATTTACTTAATAAGACAGTAAAGTTTGTTATCGTCAATTTACTAAGCACAATAACCACTATGTAATTTTTAACTTTCAAGACAGTAAAGTTTGTTATCTGTGATCTTTATTGTATAAATTCAGTTGCTTGGGTTAGTTTATCCTTGTGATAGAACACTACAAAGGCACACAAAAGATAATGTTGTCTTCACATTTAAAGAAACAGTACTGCTTTAATGTCCAGAATAATTTTATGGACCACAGGCAGTGCTTTGTGGTTCCTTGCAAGGACATTGCTTATTTTTCAATGAACATAGCGATGTCACTTTACAATACTATTAATAATTTATTGGATTGTTCGACATAGGATGGTACAAAAACAACAGAAATAAAATGTTCTTTTAAAATTTAAAAAGGCTGACATTTTTTTCTGTGTAAATTTATTAAATGAATTGCGGCTGTTTGTTATTTCATCCTTGTCACGTAGGATGGTACAAAAACACACAAGATTGAGTCACTTTAAGATTTAAAGAGACAGTAAAGTTTCTTTCATGTAATTAGCAAGAGTCCATGAGCTAGTGACGTATGGGATATACATTCCTACCAGGAGGGGCAAAGTTTCCCAAACTTCAAAATGCCTATAAATACACCCCTCACCACACCCACAATTCAGTTTTACAAACTTTGCCTCCTATGGAGGTGGTGAAGTAAGTTTGTGCTAGATTCTACGTTGATATGCGCTCCGCAGCAAGTTGGAGCCCGGTTTTCCTCTCAGCGTGCAGTGAATGTCAGAGGGATGTGAGGAGAGTATTGCCTATTTGAATGCAGTGATCTCCTTCTACGGGGTCTATTTCATAGGTTCTCTGTTATCGGTCGTAGAGATTCATTTCTTACCTCCCTTTTCAGATCGACGATATACTCTTATTTATATACCATTACCTCTGCTGATTTTCGTTTCAGTACTGGTTTGGCTTTCTACATGAGTGTCCTGGGGTAAGTAAATCTTATTTTCTGTGACACTCTAAGCTATGGTTGGGCACTTTATTTATAAAGTTCTAAATATATGTATTCAAACATTTATTTGCCTTGACTCAGAATGTTCAACATTCCTTATTTTCAGACAGTCAGTTTCATATTTGGGATTATGCATTTGAATCAATCATTTTTTCTTACCTTAAAAATTTGACTCTTTTTCCCTGTGGGCTGTTAGGCTCGTGGGGGCTGAAAATGCTTCATTTTATTGCGTCATTCTTGGCGCTGACTTTTGGCGCAAAAAATCTTTTCTGTTTCCGGCGTCATACGTATCGCCGGAAGTTGCGTCATTTTTTGACGTCCTTTTGCGCCAAAAATGTCGGCGTTCCGGATGTGGCGTCGCTTTTGTCTCCACATTATTTCAGTCTCATTTTTTCTTTGCTTCTGGTTACTAGAAGCTTGTTTATTGGCATTTTTTCCCATTCCTGAAACTGTCATTTAAGGAATTTGATCAATTTTGCTTTATATGTTGTTTTTTCTCTTACATATTGCAAGATGTCTCACGTTGCATCTGAGTCAGAAGATACTTCAGGAAAATCGCTGTCTAGTGCTGGAACTACCAAAGCTAAGTGTATCTGCTGTAAACTTTTGGTAGCTATTCCTCCGGCTGTTGTTTGTATTAATTGTCATGACAAACTTGTTAAAGCAGATAATATTTCCTTTAGTAATGTACCATTGCCTGTTGCAGTTCCCTCAACACCTAAGGTGCAGAATGTTCCTGATAACATAAGAGATTTTGTTTCTGAATCCATCAAGAAGGCTATGTCTGTTATTTCTCCTTCTAGTAAACCTAAAAAATCTTTTAAAACTTCTCTCTCTACAGATGAATTTTTAAATAAACATCATCATTCTGATTCTGATGACTCTTCTGGTTCAGAGGATTCTGTCTCAGAGATTGATGCTGATAAATCTTCATATTTATTTAAAATGGAATTTATTCGTTCTTTACTTAAAGAAGTACTAATTGCTTTAGAAATAGAGGATTCTGGTCCTCTTGATACTAATTCTAAACGTTTAGATAAGGTATTTAAATCTCCTGTGGTTATTCCAGAAGTTTTTCCTGTTCCTAATGCTATTTCTGAAGTAATTTCCAGAGAATGGGATAAATTGGGTAATTAATTTACTCCTTCTAAACGTTTTAAGCAATTATATCCTGTGCCGTCTGACAGATTAGAATTTTGGGACAAAATCCCTAAAGTCGATGGGGCTATTTCTACCCTTGCTAAACGTACTACTATTCCTACGTCAGATGGTACTTCGTTTAAAGATCCTTTAGATAGGAAAATTTAATCCTTTCTAAGAAAAGCTTATCTGTGTTTAGGTAATCTTCTTAGACCTGCTATATCTTTGGCTGATGTTGCTGCAGCTTCAACTTTTTGGTTGGAGACTTTAGCACAACAAGTAACAGATCATGATTCTCATAATATTGAAATATTATGTTGAAGCTACTAAGTCTTTCCGAAAGACTTCTAGTTTATTTGTTATCTTTTCTGGTTCTAGAAAAGGCCAGAAAGCTTCTGCCATTTCTTTGGCATCTTGGTTGAAATCTTTAATTCATCTTGCCTATGTTGAGTCGGGTAAATCTCCGCCTCAAAGGATTACAGCTCATTCTACTAGGTCAGTTTCTACTTCCTGGGCGTTTAGGAATGAAGCTTCGATTGATCAGATTTGCAAAGCAGCAACTTGGTCCTCTTTGCATACTTTTACTAAATTCTACCATTTTGATGTATTTTCTTCTTCTGAAGCAGTTTTTGGTAGAAAAGTACTTCAGGCAGCGGTTTCAGTTTGAATCTTCTGCTTATGTTTTTCATTAAACTTTATTTTGGGTGTGGATTATTTTCAGCAGGAATTGGCTGTCTTTATTTTATCCCTCCCTCTCTAGTGACTCTTGCGTGGAAAGATCCACATCTTGGGTAATCATTATCCCATACGTCACTAGCTCATGGACTCTTGCTAATTACATGAAAGAAAACATAATTTATGTAAGAACTTACCTGATAAATTAATTTCTTTCATATTAGCAAGAGTCCATGAGGCCCGCCCTTTTTTTGGGGTGGTTATGATTTTTGTATAAAGCACAATTATTCCAATTCCTTATTTTATATGCTTTCACACTTTTTTATCACCCCACTTCTTGGCTATTCGTTAAACTGAATTGTGGGTGTGGTGAGGGGTGTATTTATAGGCATTTTGAGGTTTGGGAAACTTTGCCCCTCCTGGTAGGAATGTATATCCCATACGTCACTAGCTCATGGACTCTTGCTAATATGAAAGAAATTAATTTATCAGGTAAGTTCTTACATAAATTATGTTTTTTTGTTTTCTGTGTTCGTTATCATAAATGCATTTTAGCTGCTTATTGGTTTATACATCCCTTGTAACTGAGGATGAAACAAACGCACTCGAGAAGGGACTTCCTTTTCAGATTTAAAGGCACAGTTTTGTTTTTCTTTGTAAAAAAGAAAAAACAAACAAATTATTAAAATGTATTCAAATTTATTTTATCTGTTTGAATCTACACCCTCTATGACGATTGCTGTTGGGAGTCGGTTAGCAATGTCCACTAATTTTTCCTATAGTTTCCGTCGAAATTTTATGGCCTACTTGCAGTGCTCCGCGCTCCTGCATACTCCATTCTATATTTTCCACAAGGTATATGTGTTGCTAGAAGAATTGTTATTCTAAGCGTTTCTCCGTGTTACTGAGAATCTCAGTTTCGGATGGAATGGTACTTTAGGTATTCCCTATATTTACAATAATTTTTCCCATAGCCGACTCAGCTGAGCAGGCTGAACGACATTCCTTAGCAGTAGTTGCAACTTTCACTACGAGAAGTTCTTTACCCTTAGAGGATAGTCCTATGGAATGGGACATACACTAGGGCTTTTAATAGCAACTATCTGTGTACTTTGCTACCGTCGCTAGTGCTATGACATGTTGGTTTATTGTGTTGTCTGATGCTATAGTCAGTAGCTTCCCTGGATAAAATCCAGGACTGGATAAAGGTTTTCATATGGCATGATTCCTTTTTATCAATGTCTTTCTTTCCAGTTTTTAAACTGGGAGCATTGGGCTCTGTTCCGGTTCTTGGGACCTTATGGTTAGAGCCTTGTTTTACTAAAATTCCTTGCCAGGAGCTAACTTTGTTGAGGCCTGGCTTGAGAAAAAAAAGCCACATGACCTGCTGTTAAATCAGGACAGCATGGAGAACCGTGTCCCGGTCCGGAATTGGATCTTGTGGGGGCTGACTCTCCGTTTTTCACTTAAGTTTGGTTTCAAGCTCAAATATTTTCCTCTCAGAGGCAGTTTCTGCTTTTGATCTTGTCCGAAGATCAGAAAAGACTTGACAGAAAAGACTTGACAGTTCAATATGCTAATGCACTGTGGCTGAGCACTGTAGCAACCCGAGGGTTGCAGGTTCGATCCCCTGGGAGATCTACTCGGCTTTTAAACAAAAGGAGAGTCGTCCTTGCACTGTGTAGGATCTGGTACAGGGTCTGGGATTACCGATTGGGTTGTGGTTCCCGTAAAACGGGAATACTCAAACCATTTTGTGAGAATGATACTGTCCTTCAGGATGGACACTTTTTTTTTTTTTTTTTAATTGTTCCATTCTTCCCTTAATTCTAGTGGGTCATTTATGACAAAAGTGGATTTAAGAACAAGTGCCTTCATGTGCCGTTCACGGGAATCGTCTCAAGTTTTAGGGTTTGACTTACTGGACAAACACTTCTATTTGTGGTCCTTTCAGTATTACCATAGTTCCGAGTTCTTACGGAGACTCTGGGATCGCTATTGGTGGTGCTTCAGTTATGGGACATTGCAAGGCGCTCTATGCTGGCTGCTGTTCTATTCCCAGCATCATTCTTGCATCAAGAAGGATTTGGTAGTTTTTTTTTTTTTTTTAGGAATCATGACTGGTTCCATAACTATGAAGGTTTTTATGACTAAGGTCAGGAAATTACTTTCTATCATTTTTGGCCTAGTCTTTCAATCCACTTTTCGGCTTTCAGTGGCTTTGTACTTAGGGGGAGTCGGACTACTGGTGACAGCAAGGGACAATAGCCGGACAGGTAGCTCAGCATGCTACGGCGCTGTAGCTGAACGTTGTGACAAAGATAAGACAAAAAAAGAAGGCGCCACAATAGTGCAGGATCAATGGTGTTAGGTAATCTTCCCCACTCCGATGGCCCGTACTTACAAGAAAGAAAGCACCAGATTAGTGCTACATATGCCTTCTGGGCTCTTTCAGTCGCCCAGCAAACTGTTCCACGTTTAGCCGCACAGCTCCTCTGGGTTACTTGTTGAATTATTACTGTGTCGACCAGTGTATGTCTTAAAACCGGCAAACCCCTCTGCGTGTCAAATATAGCTGTGACAAGCACAAGTATAGGGTAATATATAGATGTTAAAAGTCCGTGGCAAGTCTGATATAGATAAAAAGACTTTATTTAAAAACAAAGTAAACACGACGTTTCACAGTATCAAACTGTTTCTTCAAGTGCATTACAAGTTTTAAAAACATCACAGAATAAATACGCTTCTTAGTGTCCTCGGGGTCACACTGCGTCTGCGCTGACATTCATCACTCAATTGGTTTAGCCTGTGGGTGTGGTTTTACTGCTGGTATTTCATTCATAAGCTATTGGGATAAGATTTCCTACCGCTCTAGATTGGTGAGTAAGTAAACCAATGAATGGGCCAGTTTCCCTCACACCTCCAAATCCCGGGAACACTACACTGTGTTCTACAAACGGTATAAATATTTTCATATATTCTTAGTGAATAGCAGTGCAGTTGCGTGTTTATTAACCCCTTACATTCTAACGTTTCAACCAAAGTATTAATAATTCATTATGAACGTATCATAACATACTATGTAATCTCATCCTAGAAATATATATATAATACCTTTCTGTCACCTAATAAAGTGTATGATATACACCGATCTAGTTACAGAGGGTACATTCCTATCTAGCAAATCTATCAAGTATTACAGTTCAAAGATATATGCACTAATCTTAACACCATATTAGTGCACTGATGTACCGTATGCCACTGACTTACTAAAGAATTCTCTGTCTTGAGTTGCTGATAAGAATCTATATTATTAATCTTGAAGTGCCCTATTTGGTGACTATGTGTATTAACCTTTCGAGTTATCTATGTATATGTGAAAAAAAATAATAATAATAAAAAAAAAAAAATATATATATATATATATATATATATATATATATATATATATATATATATATATATATATATATATATGATAAAGTGTATATATACGAAAATCAATTCTTCATACATATATACCGTATTTAAAATACAATGTCAGTGTATATATGATATGATAATAGTGAGTGAAGATTAGTTGACACTCTAAACAGGCTTTCCTCTTAAACAAAAAAGAGTGGAGGGGTGTTTACTAACGGTTCTAGACATTTCTAATAGACGAATATCCATATATAGAGATCTCATCATTCTAGATTCTGTCACTAATATGTCACTATATATTGACCATATTGTGGGAGAGTTATTATTTCTAATAGCCATATGATTAACTTCCCTCAATTGCTGGCTTTCTTTAAAGTCTATATGTTATACCGTATATAGGTTGCAATGTCTGTGCATATAAAATGTGATCTTGATAAATGGAGAATAATTAACACTTTACTCTGGCTCTCCTCTTTGTACATATAAGAATGGGGGTATGTTGACTATGAGTCATAAACATTTTCCATTTAAAAACCTCTAAATATAGAATTCACTTCATTCTAGACTATATCCCTAATATGTCACTATATATTGACTATTAATGGAGGGGATTCACTCCACTCAGATTTATGCTATTACTCATGCCTATAGTATAATGGGCTATAAATCTGCCAACCAATTTAGTGTATACACAATCATTTATCTTTCATAGAGCTGTATAATAAATTTGTAGTTCTATAAGGGAACACACCTTAGGGTTGCAGGTTCAATCTCCGGTGTGGTCTACTCTACCTTTCATCTTTTTCAGGTTGATCAACTGAGCAGTTTCTTGTGTACCTTACAATTCCGTTTGTTACTTCCACTTCAGGTCTATGCAGTTAAGCATACTCAGGTACTGGAAAGGAGACTATGCGGATTTGTCTCCTCAGTTAGTCTCTGGTTCATCTATTCCAGGGAATTAGCAGAGTGTGGACTCTGGCGGAGTCTATTCTTTTATAAGACTTCCTGGTACTTAGAGCGAGCTCAAGGCTCTTCTGGTCTGGCCTCAGTTGGTTTCTGCCCATTTTCATCTTTTTCAGTCGGACTATATGTCAGCACCAGGATGGAACAAGGTGTTCCTTAATCAGGGCTGAGGTGGCCAAGATTTTCCGGTGGACGGAGACTCATTATTGCTTTCTGTCAGAGGTCCATATCCCAGGGGTGGACACTTGGGAAACGGATTTTCTGAGTAGACAGATTTTTTAGCCGGGAGTGGGAGCTCCATCTGGGAGTATTTTCCAACCTGATTTTCAAAGGGGATTGGCTGGAGTTGGATCTCATGGCATTGTGTAAGAATGCCAGGCTTCTGGGTTATGGGTCCAGGTCTTGGGCCCCAGTCCGAGCTGATAGCTGCCTTGACAGTTCTTTGGTCCTTCAGCCTAGAATGTCTATTTCCCCCATTTGTGCTTCTTTCCCGGGTGATTGTTCAAATCATATAGGAGGAGGCATCAGTGATCCTCCTCGCTTCTGCATGGCCTCCCAGGTTTTGGTAGGCTGATCCGGTGGACATGTCATCTCTGCAACCTGGATACTTCTGTTGAGGAAGGACCTTTTTATTCAGGGTCCTTTTTTCCACCCAAGTCTAATTTCTCTGTGGCTGATTGATTGGGGATTGGACGTTTGATCCTATACTAGAGAGGTTTCTCTGATTCGGTCATAGATACCTTATTTCAGGCATGTAAGTCTGTAACTAGGGTGATTTACCATAAGATAGAGTATAAATATTTTTATTGGTGTGAATTCAAGGTTTACTCATGGAGTAGAGTTAGGATTCCCAGGTTTTTGTCTTTTCTCCAAGAAGGATTGGAGAAGGTTTTTTTTTCCAGTGAGTTCCCTAAAGGGTCAGATCTCTGTTTTATCTATTTTGTTACACAAACGTCTGGCAAATGTCCCAGATGTTTGATCCTTTTGTCAGGCTCTGATTAGGGTCAGGCCTGTGTTTAAACTACTTGCTCCTCCATGGAGTTTAAATTTAGATCTTAAGGTTCTTTAAGGGGTTTCATTGAATCACTGCTTTCTATAGATATTGAGTTTTTATCTTGGAAAGTTTTATTTTTTGTTGCCACTTCTTTGCTCGATGGGTATCTGAGTTTTCGGCATTTCATTATAATTCTCCTTACCTTCTGTTATTTTTCAGGTGGATAAGGTAGTGTTACGTACTAAACCTGGTTTTCTTCCTAAGATTGTTTCAGACAAGAATATTAATCTGGATATTGTTATTCCATCTTTGTGTCATAATCCTTCTCAGAAGGAACATCTGCTTCATAATTCAGATATAGTCCGTGCTTTCTACTTGCAAGCTTCTAAGGATTTTCGTCAATCTTTTTCTTTGTTGTTTTTTCAGGGAAACGTAGGGGTCAGGAAGCTTACAGCTACCTCTCCTTTGTGGCTGAAGAGTTTCATCCGTTTTGCATATGAGACTGCTGGACAGCAGCCTCCTGAAAGAATTATGGCTCATTCCACTAGGGCTGTTGCTTCCTCATGGGCATTTAAAAATGGTGCTTCTGTTGAACAGATTTGCGAAGCTGCAACTTGGTCATCTCTTCTCGCTTTTTATTAATTTTACAAATTTGATACCTTAATCTCAGCTGCGACTGTTTCTCCAACATTGGTGTGTCCGGTCCACTGTGTCATCCTTACTTGTGGGATATTCTCCTCCCCAACAGGAAATGGCAAAGAGTCCCAGCAAAGCTGGCCATATAGTCCCTCCTAGGCTCCGCCCACCCCAGTCATTCTCTTTGCCGTTGCACAGGCAACATCTCCACGGAGATGGTTAAGAGTTTTTTGGTGTTTTAATGTAGTTTTTATTCTTCTATCAAGTGTTTGTTATTTTAAAATAGTGCTGGTATGTACTATTTACTCTGAAACAGAAAAGGATGAAGATTTCTGTTTGTAAGAGGAAGATGATTTTTGCAGACAGTAACTAAAATCGATTGCTGTTTCCACATAGGACTGTTGAGATGAAGTAACTTCAGTTGGGGGAAACAGCAGACTTTTTCTGCTTAAGGTATGACTAGCCATATTTCTAACAAGACTGAGTAATGCTGGAAGGCTGTCATTTCCCCTCATGGGGACCGGTAAGCCATTTTCTTAGTCAAACATAAAAGAATAAAGGGCTTAAAAAAGGGCTAAAAAACTGGTAGACATTTTTAGGGGCTAAATCGATTGCTTTATTGGGGCATATTATTCAGATTCTAGCTAACAATTGGCATTTATAATCTTGGGGAACGTTTAAAAGATGGCAGGCACTGTGTTGGACACCTTTTTTTAGTCTGGGGGCCTTTCTAGTTATAGACTGAGCCTCATTTTCGCGCCATTACTGCGCAGTTGTTTTTGGAGAGCAGGGCATGCAGATGCATGTGTGAGGATCTAAGAATCACTAAAAAAGCTTCTAGAAGGCGTCATTTGGTATCGTATTCCCCTCTGGGCTTGGTTGGGTCTCAGCAAAGACTATAGCTGGGACTGTATAGGGGTTAAATTTAAAAACGGCTCCGGTTCGGTTATTTTAAGGGTTAAAGCTCTGAAATTTGGTGTGCAATACTTTTAATGCTTTAAGACACTGTGGTAATTTTTGAACAATTCCTTCATACTTTTTCACATATTCAGTAATAAAGTGTTTTCAGTTTGAAATTTAAAGAGACAGTAACGGTTTTATTTTAAAACGTTTTTTGTGCTTTGTTGACAAGTTTAAGCCTGTTTAACATGTCTATACCTTCAGATAAGCTATGTTCTATATGTATGAAAGCCAATGTGTCTCCCCATTTAAATTTATGTGATAATTGTGCCATAGCGTCCAAACAAAGTAAGGACAGTAATGCCACAGATAATGATATTGCCCAAGATGATTCCTCAAATGAGGGGAGTAAACATGATACTACATCATCCCCTACTGTGTCTACACCAGTTTTGCCCATACAGGAGGCCCCTAGTACATCTAGTGCGCCAATACTTATTACCATGCAACAATTAACGGCTGTAATGGATAACTCCATAGCAAATCTTTTATCCAAAATGCCTACTTATCAGAGAAAGCGCGATTGCTCTGTTTTAAACACTGAAGAGCAAGAGGGCGCTGATGATGATTGTTCTGACATACCCTCACACCAATCTGAAGGGGCCATGAGGGAGGTTTTGTCTGATGGAGAAATCTCAGATTCAGGAAAAATTTCTCATCAAGCTGAACCTGATGTTGTGACATTTAAATTAGAACATCTCCGCGCACTGCTTAAGGAGGTGTTATCTACTCTGGATGATTGTGACAATTTGGTCATTCCAGAGAAATTGTGTAAGATGGACAAGTTCCTAGAGGTTCCGGTGCCCCCCGACGCTTTTCCTATACCCAAGCGGGTGGCGGACATAGTAAATAAAGAGTGGGAAAAGCCCGGCATACCTTTTGTTCCCCCCCCCCCCTATATTTAAGAAATTATTTCCTATAGTCGACCCCAGAAAGGACTTATGGCAGACAGTCCCCAAGGTCGAGGGGGCGGTTTCTACTCTAAACAAACGCACTACTATTCCTATCGAAGATAGTTGTGCTTTCAAAGATCCTATGGATAAGAAATTAGAGGGTTTGCTTAAAAAGATTTTTGTACAGCAAGGTTACCTTCTACAACCAATTTCATGCATTGTTCCTGTCACTACGGCAGCGTGTTTCTGGTTCGAGGAACTAGAAAAATCGCTCAGTAAAGAATCTTCGTATGAGGAGGTTATGGACAGAGTTCAAGCACTTAAATTGGCTAACTTTTGTTTTAGATGCCGCTTTGCAATTAGCTAGATTAGCGGCGAAAAATTCAGGGTTTGCTGTCGTGGCGCGCAGAGTGCTTTGGCTAAAGTCTTGGTCAGCGGATGTGTCTTCCAAGACAAAATTGCTTAACATTCCTTTCAAAGGTAAAACATTATTTGGACCTGATTTGAAAGAGATTATTTCAGACATCACTGGGGGAAAGGGCCACGCCCTCCCACAGGATAGGTCTTTTAAGGCTAATAATAAGCCTAATTTTCGTCCCTTTCGCAGAAACGGACCAGTCTCTAATTCTGTATCCTCTAAGCAAGAGGGTAATACTTCACAACCCAAACCAGCCTGGAAACCAATGCAAGGCTGGAACAAGGGTAAGCAGGCCAAGAAGCCTACCACTGCTACCAAAACAGCATGAAGGGATAGCCCCCGATCCGGGACCGGATCTAGTGGGGGGCAGATTTTCTCTCTTTGCTCAGGCTTGGGCAAGAGATGTTCAGGATCCTTGGGCGCTAGAAATAGTTTCTCAAGGTTATCTCCTGGAATTCAAGGAACTACCCCCAAGGGGAAGGTTCCACAGGTCTCAATTATCTTCAAACCAAATAAAGAGACAGGCATTCTTACATTGTGTAGAAGACCTGTTAAAGATGGGAGTGATACATCCAGTTCCAATAAGAGAACAAGGAATGGGATTTTATTCCAATCTGTTCGTAGTTCCCAAAAAAGAGGGAACATTCAGACCAATTTTGGATTTGAAGATCCTAAACAAATTTCTCAGGGTACCATCGTTCAAAATGGAAACTATTCGAACGATCCTACCCACCATCCAGGAAAGTCAATTTATGACTACCGTGGATTTAAAGGATGCGTACCTACATATTCCTATCCACAAGGAACATCATCAGTTCCTAAGGTTCGCTTTTCTGGACAAGCATTACCAGTTTGTGGCACTTCCATTCGGATTAGCCACTGCTCCAAGGATTTTCACAAAGGTACTAGGGTCCCTTCTAGCGGTCCTAAGACCAAGGGGCATTGCAGTAGTACCTTACTTGGACGACATCCTAATACAAGCGTCGTCCCTGTCAAAAGCAAAGGCTCATACGGACATCGTCCTAGCCTTTCTCAGATCTCACGGATGGAAGGTGAACAAAGAAAAAAGTTCTCTGTCCCCGTCAACAAGAGTTCCCTTCTTGGGAACAATAATAGATTCCTTAGAAATGAGGATTTTTCTGACAGAGGTCAGAAAATCAAAACTTCTAAGCTCTTGTCAAGTACTTCATTCTGTTCCTCGTCCTTCCATAGCGCAGTGCATGGAGGTAATAGGATTGATGGTTGCAACAATGGACATAGTTCCTTTTGCACGAATTCATCTAAGACCATTACAACTGTGCATGCTCAAACAGTGGAATGGGGATTATACAGACTTGTCTCCGATGATTCAAGTAGATCAAAAGACCAGAGATTCACTCCGTTGGTGGCTGACCCTGGACAATCTGTCCCAGGGAATGAGCTTCCGCAGACCAGAGTGGGTCATTTGTCACGACCGACGCCAGTCTAGTGGGCTGGGGCGCGGTCTGGGAATCCCTGAAAGCTCAGGGTCTATGGTCTCGGGTAGAGTCTCTTCTCCCGATAAACATTCTGGAACTGAGAGCGATATTCAATGCTCTCAGAGCTTGGCCTCAACTAGCAAAGGCCAAATTCATAAGGTTCCAATCAGACAACATGACGACCGTTGCATATATCAATCATCAGGGGGGAACAAGGAGTTCCCTGGCGATGAAAGAAGTGACCAAAATAATTCAATGGGCGGAGGATCACTCCTGCCACTTGTCTGCGATCCACATCCCAGGAGTGGAAAATTGGGAAGCAGATTTTCTGAGTCGTCAGACATTCCATCCGGGGGAGTGGGAACTCCATCCGGAAATCTTTGCCCAAATAACTCAATTATGGGGCATTCCAGACATGGATCTGATGGCGTCTCGTCAGAACTTCAAGGTTCCTTGCTACGGGTCCAGATCCAGGGATCCCAAGGCGACCCTAGTAGATGCACTAGTAGCACCTTGGACCTTCAACCTAGCTTATGTATTCCCACCGTTTCCTCTCATTCCCAGGCTGGTAGCCAGGATCAATCAGGAGAGGGCCTCGGTGATCTTGATAGCTCCTGCGTGGCCACGCAGGACTTGGTATGCAGACCTGGTGAATATGTCATCGGCTCCACCATGGAAGCTACCTTTGAGACAGGACCTTCTTGTTCAGGGTCTATTTGAACATCCGAATCTGGTTTCCCTCCAACTGACGGCTTGGAGATTGAACGCTTGATCTTATCAAAGCGTGGGTTTTCAGATTCTGTAATAGATACTCTGATTAAGGCTAGAAAGCCTGTAACTAGAAAAATTTACCATAAAATATGGAAAAAATATATCTGTTGGTGTGAATCCAGAGGATTCCCATGGAACAAGATAAAAATTCCTAAGATTCTATCCTTTCTACAAGAAGGTTTGGAGAAAGGATTATCTGCAAGTTCTCTAAAGGGACAGATCTCTGCTTTATCTGTCTTACTGCACAAAAGACTGGCAGCTGTGCCAGATGTTCAAGCATTTGTTCAGGCTCTGGTTAGGATCAAGCCTGTTTACAGACCTTTGACTCCTCCCTGGAGTCTAAATCTAGTTCTTTCAGTTCTTCAAGGGGTTCCGTTTGAACCTTTACATTCCATAGATATTAAGTTACTATCTTTGAAAGTTTTGTTTTTGGTTGCTATTTCTTCTGCTAGAAGAGTTTCAGAGTTATCTGCTCTGCAGTGTTCTCCGCCCTATCTGGTGTTCCATGCAGATAAGGTGGTTTTGCGTACTAAGCCTGGTTTTCTTCCGAAAGTTGTTTCTAACAAAAATATTAACCAGGAGATAGTTGTACCTTCTTTGTGTCCGAATCCAGTTTCAAAGAAGGAACGTTTGTTACACAATTTGGACGTTGTCCGTGCTCTAAAGTTCTATTTAGAGGCTACTAAAGATTTCAGACAAACATCTTCCTTGTTTGTTGTTTATTCTGGTAAAAGGAGAGGTCAAAAAGCGACTTCTACCTCTCTTTCCTTTTGGCTTAAAAGCATTATCCGATTGGCTTATGAGACTGCCGGACGGCAGCCTCCTGAAAGAATCACAGCTCACTCCACTAGGGCTGTGGCTTCCACATGGGCCTTCAAGAACGAGGCTTCTGTTGACCAGATATGTAAGGCAGCGACTTGGTCTTCACTGCACACTTTTGCCAAATTTTACAAATTTGATACTTTTGCTTCTTTGGAGGCTATTTTTGGGAGAAAGGTTTTGCAAGCTGTGGTGCCTTCCGTTTAGGTAACCTGATTTGCTCCCTCCCTTCATCCGTGTCCTAAAGCTTTGGTATTGGTTCCCACAAGTAAGGATGACGCCGTGGACCGGACACACCAATGTTGGAGAAAACAGAATTTATGCTTACCTGATAAATTACTTTCTCCAACGGTGTGTCCGGTCCACGGCCCGCCCTGGTTTTTTAATCAGGTCTGATGAATTATTTTCTCTAATTACAGTCACCACGGTACCATATGGTTTCTCCTATATATATTTCCTCCTGTCCGTCGGTCGAATGACTGGGGTGGGCGGAGCCTAGGAGGGACTATATGGCCAGCTTTGCTGGGACTCTTTGCCATTTCCTGTTGGGGAGGAGAATATCCCACAAGTAAGGATGACGCCGTGGACCGGACACACCGTTGGAGAAAGTAATTTATCAGGTAAGCATAAATTCTGTTTTTTGGGAGAAAGGTTCTTCAAGCAGTGGTGCCTTCCTTTTAGTTTCCCTGTCCCTCCCTTTTCATCCGTGTACTATAGCTTTGGTATTGTATCCCACAAGTAAGGATGAAATCTGTGGACTCATCGTATCTTTAAAAAGAAAAGAAAATTTATGCTTACTTGATAAATTTTGTTTCTTTTTAGATACGATGAGTCCACGGCCTGCCCTGTTTTTATAAGACAGGTCTTTCTTTTTGTTAAACCTCAGACACCTCCTCACCTTGGCTTTTCCTTTCTCTTCCTAACTTCGGTCGAGTGACTGGAGTGGGAGGGAAGGGAGGAGATATATATATATATATATATCTATATCTATATCTATATATCTATATCTATATATCTATATCTCTGCTGTGGTGCTCTTTGCCTCCTCCTCCTGCTGACCAGGAGGTGTAATCCTACAAGTAAGGATGAAATCCGTGGACTCATCGTATCTAAAAAGAAACAAATTTATCAGGTAAGCATAAATTTTCTTTTTCATATGGCCTATTTATTCCTCCATTTTTCGTGTCTTAAAATCGATTCAACAGGACAAGATAGAGTGGTGCTAATCTTGCTATATTAGCTGAGACTTCGCTGGAATCAGGTTGCCCCTGTATGGCATTTTATTTTGGTTCTTAACATTGTGATTGCTTTTTCAATTTGAAGCATTGTTAGAAGCATTTTGCTTAACCTTAAATTGAAATCTGTTTTTCCTTCGGCTGAGGGAATACTGCTGCCAAATACATAGTGACGTCATTACAGAAAGACTCAGCTGAATCCTTAACCAAATTCTGTTGGGATAGCCATCAATGTGAACATTGCTGAATGAGCTGTGAATATTGATTCCTGGTGTTACATATGAACATGCCAATGGAAGTATATTGCAAATATTAATTGAAATGCAGCCATGCACATTTTAAATTTTTACCTTTTTATCCCTTTAATGAGCCACTGTATCCATTGCTCAGGATGAATGTGAATTATGTAACATTAAAGGGGCATAAAACACACACTTTTTTTTCTCTTTCATTATTCATATAGATCTCACAGTTTTAAACAATTTCCAATTTACTTCTATTATCAAATTTGCTTAATTTTCTTGGTATCCTTTGTTAAAGGAGCAGTATTGCACTCCTTGGAGCTAATTGAAAGCCAATGACGAGGTGTATATGTGCAGACACTAATCGACAACTTCTGAGCCTACCTAGGTATAGTTTTTTTTTTTTTTTAAGGTTACCGAGAGAAATAAACAAATTGGATAATAGAAATAAATTGTAAAGTTATTTAAAATTGCATGCTCTATCCTGAATCATGCTAGAAATAATTTGGATTTCATGTCCCTTGACATAAATGATATTTTTGTTACCAGTATATTCAATTAAAATGATTTAATGTCCTTTTCAGGGTCCTCTTGTACGATGGCTCAAAGTAAACTTCAGTGAAGCTTTTATTGCTTGGATTCATGTGAAAGCTCTGAGAGTTTTTGTTGAGTCTGTTTTAAGGTAAGATATAATCTTATTTACTTTTCTGTATTCAAATAACACAGGTTATCTTTTCTTTTTAATAAAATAATGAAAAATAACGGTCACAGATGGTTTATTTAGGAATATATCTCTGGCACAGTAGCAATTCACATATAAGTAACATCTTTTAATGAAATGTAGAAATGCATCAGCCAAAGTGCTTGGCTCCATTGAATGCATTTTCTTTCATGTAATTAGCAAGAGTCCATGAGCTAGTGACGTATGGGATATACATTCCTACCAGGAGGGGCAAAGTTTCCCAAACCTCAAAATGCCTACAAATACACCCCTCACCACACCCACAAATCAGTTTTACAAACTTTGCCTCCTATGGAGGTGGTGAAGTAAGTTTGTGCTAGATTCTACGTTGATATGCGCTCCGCAGTAGGTTGGAGCCCGGTTTTCCTCTCAGTGTGCAGTGAATGTCAGAGGGATGTGAGGAGAGTATTGCCTATTTGAATTCAATGATCTCCTTCTACGGGGTCTATTTCATAGGTTCTCTGTTATCGGTCGTGGAGATTCATCTCTTACCTCCCTTTTCAGATCGACGATATACTCTTATATATATACCATTTACCTCTGCTGATTTTCGTTTCAGTACTGGTTTGGCTTTCTACAACATGTAGATGAGTGTCCTGGGGTAAGTAAGTCTTATTTTCTGTGACACTCTAAGCTATGGTTGGGCACTTTTTTATAAAGTTCTAAATATATGTATTCAAACATTTATTTGCCTTGACTCAGGATGTTCAACATTCCTTATTTTCAGACAGTCAGTTTCATATTTGGGTTAATGCATTTGAATAAAACAAATTTTTCTCTTACCTTATCAATTTGACTTTCCCTGTGGGCTGTTAGGCTCGCGGGGGCTGAAAATGCTTCATTTTATTGCGTCATTCTTGGCGCAGACTTTTTTGGCGCAAATTTTTTTTTCTGTTTCCGGCGTCATACGTGTCGCCGGAAGTTGCGTCATTTTTGACGTTCCTTTGCGCCAAAAATGTTGCCGTTCCGGATGTGGCGTCATTTTTAGCGCCAAAAGCATTTAGGCGCTAAAAAAATATGGGCGTCGCTTTTGTCTCCACATTATTTAAGTCTCATTTTTTATTGCTTCTGGTTGCTAGAAGCTTGTTCACTGGCATTTTTTCCCATTCCTGAAACTGTCATTTAAGGAATTTGATAAATTTTGCTTTATATGTTGTTTTTTCTATTACATATTGCAAGATGTCCCATGTTGAAGCTGAGTCAGAAGATACTTCTGGAAAATCGCTGCCTGGTGCTGGAGCTACCAAAGCTAAGTGTATCTGCTGTAAACTTTTGGTAGCTGTTCCTCCAGCTATTGTTTGTATTGAATGTCATGACAAACTTGTTAATGCAGATAATATTTCCTTTAGTAAAGTTACATTACCTGTTGCTGTTCCATCAACATCTAATACTCAGAGTGTTCCTGATAACATAAGAGATTTTGTTTCTAAATCCATTAAGAAGGCTATGTCTGTTATTCCTCCTTCTAGTAAATGTAAAAAATCTTTTAAAACTTCTCATTTTTCAGATGAATTTTTAAATGAACATCATCATTCTGATACTGATATTGGTTCTTCTGATTTAGAGGATTCTGTCTCAGAGGTTGATGCTGATAAATCTTCATATTTATTTAAAATGGAATTTATTCGTTCTTTACTTAAAGAAGTCCTAATTGCATTAGAAATTGAGGATTCTGGTCCTCTTGATACTAAATCTAAACGTTTAGATAAGGTTTTTAAATCTCCTGTAGTTATTCCAGAAGTTTTTCCTGTTCCTGGTGCTATTTCTGAAGTAATTTCCAGGGAATGGAATAATTTGGGTAATTCATTTACTCCTTCTAAACGTTTTAAGCAATTATATCCTGTGCCATCTGACAGATTAGAATTTTTGGACAAAATCCCTAAGGTTGATGGGGCTGTCTCTACTCTCGCTAAGCGTACTACCATTCCTACGGCAGATGGTACTTCCTTTAAGGATCCTTTAGATAGGAAAATTGAATCCTTTCTAAGAAAAGCTTACTTGTGTTCAGGTAATCTTCTTAGACCTGCTATATCTTTGGCGGATGTTGCTGCAGCTTCAACTTTTTGGTTGGAAGCTTTAGCGCAACAAGTAACAGATCATAATTCTCATAGCATTATTATTCTTCTTCAACATGCTAATAATTTTATTTGTGATGCCATCTTTGATATCATTAGAGTTGATGTCAGGTATATGTCTCTAGCTATTTTAGCTAGAAGAGCTTTATGGCTTAAAACTTGGAATGCTGATATGTCTTCTAAGTCTACTCTGCTTTCCCTTTCTTTCCAGGGTAATAAATTATTTGGTTCTCAGTTGGACTCTATTATCTCAACTGTTACTGGAGGGAAAGGAACTTTTTACCACAGGATAAAAAATCTAAAGGTAAATTTAGGTCTAATAATCGTTTTCGTTCCTTTCGTCACAACAAGGAACAAAAGCCTGATCCTTCATCCTCAGGAACGGTATCAGTTTGGAAACCATCTCCAGTCTGGAATAAATCCAAGCCTTTTAGAAAATCAAAGCCAGCTCCTAAGTCCACATGAAGGTGCGGCCCTCATTCCAGCTCAGCTGGTAGGGGGCAGATTACGTTTTTTCAAAGGAAATTGGATCAATTCCGTTCACAATCTTTGGATTCAGAATATTGTTTCGGAAGGGTACAGAATTGGCTTCAAGATAAGGCCTCCTGCAAAGAGATTTTTTCTTTCCTGTGTCCCAGTAAATCCAGCGAAGGCTCAAGCATTTCTGAAATGTGTTTCAGATCTAGAGTTGGCTGGAGTAATTATGCCAGTTCCAGTTCTGGAACAGGGGCTGGGGTTTTATTCAAATCTCTTCATTGTACCAAAGAAGGAGAATTCCTTCAGACCAGTTCTGGATCTAAAAATATTGAATCGTTATATAAGGATACCAACATTCAAGATGGTAACTGTAAGGACTATCCTGCCTTTTGTTCAGCAAGGGCATTATATGTCTACAATAGATTTACAGGATGCATATCTGCATATTCCGATTCATCCAGATCACTATCAGTTTCTGAGATTCTCGTTCCTAAACAAGCATTACCAGTTTGTGGCTCTGCCGTTTTGCCTAGCAACAGCTCCAAGAATTTTTACAAAGGTTCTCGGTGCCCTTCTGTCTGTAATCAGGGTATTGTGGTATTTCCTTATTTGGACGATATCTTGGTACTTGCTCAGTCTTCACATTTAGCAGAATCTCATACGAATCGACTTGTGTTGTTTCTTCAAGATCATGTTTGGAGGATCAATTTACTAAAAAGTTCATTGATTCCTCAGACAAGGGTAATCTTTTTGGGTTTCCAGATAGATTCAGTGTCCATGACTCTATCTTTGACAGACAAGATACGTCTAAAATTGATATCAGCTTGTCGAAACCTTCAGTCACAATCATTCCCTTCGGTAGCCTTATGCATGGAAATTCTAGGTCTTATGACTGCTGCATCGGACGCGATCCCCTTTGCGACCTCTTCAGCTCTGTATGCTGAAGCAGTGGTGCAGGGATTACACAAAGATATCTCAATTAATATCTTTAAAACCGATTGTACGACACTCTCTGACGTGGTGGACAGATCACCATCGTTTAGTTCAGGGGGCTTCTTTTGTTCTTCCGACCTGGACTGTAATCTCAACAGATGCAAGTCTTACAGGTTGGGGAGCTGTGTGGGGGTCTCTGACGGCACAAGGGGTTTGGGAATCTCAGGAGGTGAGATTACCGATCAATATTTTGGAACTCCGTGCAATTTTCAGAGCTCTTCATTCTTGGCCTCTTCTAAAGAGAGAATCGTTCATTTGTTTTCAGACAGACAATGTCACATCTGTGGCATACATCAATCATCAAGGAGGGACTCACAGCCCTCTGGCTATGAAAGAAGTATCTCGAATTCTGGTTTGGGCGGAATCCAGCTCCTGTCTAATCTCTGCGGTTCATATCCCAGGTATAGACAATTGGGAAGCGGATTATCTCAGTCGCCAAACGTTGCATCCGGGCGAATGGTCTCTTCACCCAGAGGTATTTCTTCAGATTGTCCAAATGTGGGGGCTTCCAGAAATAGATCTGATGGCCTCTCATCTAAACAAGAAACTTCCCAGGTATCTGTCCAGATCCAGGGATCCTCAAGCGGAAGCAGTGGATGCATTGTCACTTCCTTGGAAGTATCATCCTGCTTATATCTTTCCGCCTCTAGTTCTTCTTCCAAGAGTGATCTCCAAGATTCTGAAGGAATGCTCGTTTGTTCTGCTGGTAGCTCCAGCATGGCCTCACAGGTTTTGGTATGCGGATCTTGTCCGGATGGCCTCTTGCCAACCGTGGACTCTTCCGTTAAGACCAGACCTTCTGTCGCAAGGTCCTTTTTTCCATCAGGATCTCAAATCCTTAAATTTAAAGGTATGGAGATTGAACGCTTGATTCTTGGTCAAAGAGGTTTCTCTGACTCTGTGATTAATACTATGTTACAGGCTCGTAAATCTGTATCTAGGGAGATATATTATAGAGTCTGGAAGACTTATATTTCTTGGTGTCTTTCTCATCATTTTTCCTGGCATTCTTTTAGAATTCCGAGAATTTTACAGTTTCTTCAGGATGGTTTGGATAAAGGTTTGTCTGCAAGTTCCTTGAAAGGAATCTCTGCTCTTTCTGTTCTTTTTCACAGAAAGATTGCTAATCTTCCTGATATTCATTGTTTTGTACAAGCTTTGGTTCGTATAAAACCTGTCATTAAGTCAATTTCTCCTCC
Organism: Bombina bombina; assembly: GCF_027579735.1. Taxonomy (NCBI): domain Eukaryota; kingdom Metazoa; phylum Chordata; class Amphibia; order Anura; family Bombinatoridae; genus Bombina; species Bombina bombina. The sequence continues at coordinate 1,015,042,785 of NC_069503.1, forward strand.
TTGGAGTTTGAATTTGGTTCTGGGGGCTCTTCAAGCTCCTCCGTTTGAACCTATGCATTCGTTGGACATTAAATTACTTTCTTGGAAAGTTTTGTTTCTTTTGGCCATCTCTTCTGCCAGACGAGTTTCTGAATTATCTGCTCTTTCTTGTGAGTCTCCTTTTCTGATTTTTCATCAGGATAAGGCGGTGTTGCGAACTTCTTTTGAATTTTTAACTAAGGTTGTGAATTCCAACAACATTAGTAGAGAAATTGTGGTTCCTTCATTATGTCCTAATCCTAAGAATTCTAAGGAGAAATCATTGCATTCTTTGGATGTAGTTAGAGCTTTAAAATATTATGTTGATGCTACTAAGAATTTCCGAAAGACTTCTAGTCTATTTGTTATCTTTTCCGGTTCTAGGAAAGGTCAGAAGGCCTCTGCCATTTCTTTGGCATCTTGGTTGAAATCTTTAATTCATCATGCTTATGTCGAGTCGGGTAAGACTCCGCCTCAAAGGATTACAGCTCATTCTACTAGGTCAGTTTCCACTTCCTGGGCGTTTAGGAATGAAGCTTCGGTTGATCAGATTTGCAAAGCAGCCACTTGGTCTTCTTTGCATACTTTTACTAAATTCTACCATTTTGATGTGTTTTCTTCTTCTGAAGCTGTTTTTGGTAGAAAAGTACTTCAGGCAGCTGTTTCAGTTTGAATCTTCTGCTTATGTTTTCAGTTTTTTTCATTATAAAATTTAAACTTTATTTTGGGTGTGGATTATTTTTCAGCGGAATTGGCTGTTTTTATTTTATTCCTCCCTCTCTAGTGACTCTTGCGTGGAAAGATCCACATCTTGGGTAGTCATTATCCCATACGTCACTAGCTCATGGACTCTTGCTAATTACATGAAAGAAAACATAATTTATGTAAAAACTTACCTGATAAATTCATTTCTTTCATATTAGCAAGAGTCCATGAGGCCCACCCTTTTTGTGGTGGTTATGATTTTTTTGTATAAAGCACAATTATTCCAATTCCTTATTTTTTATGCTTTCGCACTTTTTTCTTATCACCCCACTTCTTGGCTATTCGTTAAACTGATATGTGGGTGTGGTGAGGGGTGTATTTGTAGGCATTTTGAGGTTTGGGAAACTTTGCCCCTCCTGGTAGGAATGTATATCCCATACGTCACTAGCTCATGGACTCTTGCTAATATGAAAGAAATGAATTTATCAGGTAAGTTCTTACATAAATTATGTTTTTCAGTTCATTATGGGCATCTTTATAATGAGAAACTTTTTAATAGGATTTTTGAATAAAAGGCAGTGACATCAAAACAAAAATATAAAGAGTTGTCTCAGAATATAGATGTGGTTACAGCTGAATTTAATTATATTTTACTTTTTAAAAGCATCAAGTTAAAGGGACATTCAACACTGCCCACAACATTAATCTATGTTTCAAAACTAAATAAAACGATCAAGCTGCAAGGTGCCCCCTTTCTCTTACTTACCGCCTTCACTGTTGAATCGTCATTGTTATCTTCCAAATTGGTGTCCTAATATGTCTTCCTAACTCCCCCCACCGTGACGTCTTCGCCTTCTTTCTCAAACTAGCAGCCAATGAGAGCCCATTCCCCGGACTGAAATCCAAGCGCGTTCACGGTCGTTAGCGCATGCGCAATATACTAGGAACACTAAAAGCGGAACCAAAACAATCGAAGTTGTTTCCGTTACGCTGATATTACTTACAGCACTCTATTACGTTGTGTTAGGTAATAACACTATCCGCATCAACAAATTAGTTTGCCGGAACGGAAACAACTTGGGTTATTATGGTTCCGCTTTTAATGTTCCTATTGTATCGCGCATGCGCTAATGCCCGTGAACGCGCTGGGATTGAAGTAGGAGAAATTAGATAGAAGTGCCGGCTAGTTTCAAGAAGACGAGCTGTACGTCACAGTGGGGGGAGTTAAGCAGCCATATTAGGAGACACATTTTGAAGTTATCAATGAGGATTGAACAGTGAAGGCAGTAAGTAAGAGAAAGGGGGAACGTTGAAGCTTGCTCTTTATACTTAGTTTAGAAACATAGGTTATTGTTGTGGGCAGTGTTGAATGTCCCTTTAAAAATTGTCAAACTTTTGTAAGTTCAAAACATTCTCATCTGTTTTTCACACACAAATTATCTGCTATTTACAGACCAATATTAAAACTGACCTGAATGTGGAATCTGTTGGTTTATGGTCTATCCTTTCATTAAATGAACCCCTTGAGTGCTAACGACGGCTCTGAGCCGTCGCAGAGTTTCCCACTCTGGTGCTAATGACGGTCGCTAGCACTCTCCCACCTTGAGGGAGATCTGGGGGCTCCCACCTGCTCCTACCCCGGCGATTGGACCTGCATATTGACAGGCATCGCCAGGCTTCACGTTATGTGCGGTGACGTCACGCGCAATGACATGTTGACGTTACCACGCAACTTTATTTAACATTAATAATGTTAAGTATAGAAGCAGGGGGCATGCTGCTTAGAAGCTTGTATCTCAGGCATTTAAGCAGCTACAGACCCCCAAGACCCACCTTTGGAAAAGTAATCACCTAACCTTTCCAACAGTGTAAGTATTGGGGACCTGAAAAAGCAAAAAAAAATTAATAAATTTTTTTTATTTTTTTTTAATAAAAAAACTTAAAACAGCTTAGCACCCAGGTTTGGGTTCAGTGTCCCTTTTAAGTAGTAGCAATAAATTCACACACATTGTTCCAGTAATGTAGCTAATATAGAGAACTTAAAATAATTTTCAACATTGTGTTGAAGTTTGTTTTCTAAACTGAGAGAATTTCTTTCATAAAGGTGGTGAGAGTCCACAAGACATTACTCCTGGGGAAATACCTCTTCTAGCCAACAGGAGGAGGCAAATTTTCCCAGAACTTCAAGAGCCCTTAAAACCCCTTCCACTTTACTAGAAACAAGTCTTATTAATGAAGGTCCACCAGATCTTATTCAGTGTGAGGGGTACTCAGACTGATTTGATGCCCAGTTTCCCCTCCGAGAGCTACTGTTTGACAGAGGGAAGCTTTGGGAGTAATGGCACAAATACACCCAGTAGGAATTAGTCACAGGCTTGCCACAGGTGTCAAGGGGATCGGTACCTAGCTGCCTCCTTTTGAATAGTCGTTAAACTCCATATTCATAGATCCTCTGCTGTCTACTGGAAGCAGTAATTTTTTGCAAGTGGTCAAGTACTTTGGATGCCTAATAGGTGAGTAATTGTTATTTAAATTCTTGTTTTCTGTAGTGTGCTGCTGACATGCGTATGTCAGCTTTAATCGTGCTTCATCTCTCTTTCATATAGGTGGCAAGAGTCCACAAGCCAGTTACTGATGGGATATACATTCCTACCAGGAGTAGACAAAATTTTCCAAACCTCAAATGCCTATAAATACACCTCCCCCTCACTCATACCTTAGTTTTAAAAACATTGCCTCCTCACAAGGTGGTGAAGCATGATGTGCTTGATTTCTTCAGTGAAAGGCGCTTCTAAGCATATTGAAGCCCAGTTCCTCTCTAAATGCAGTGTTTGTCTGAGGGATGTGAAGGGAGTATTGCCTGATGATACAATGTTTTCGCCTATGGGAAATCTATTCATAAGGCTCTCTGTAAATCGGTCGCAGGGATTCATCTGCTGCCTCCCTTTACAGATCAACATTATACTCCTCTACCATTACCTCTGCTGATATGTTTCAGTACTGGTTTTGCTGTCTGCTATATGTTGATGGGTGTCTTATGCGGTAAGTATATACTTTCTTTTCATTTAAGACACTCTCAGCTATAGATTGGGCACTTTTTAAATACAAGTTGTTATACATGCCTTGAGTCAGTATTTCAGAGCTCTTTTTTAGCAATTTTTTTTTAGTGGCTAAATATTTGTCAAGGTTGGTAGAGTCTGTGAAACATATAGGGGTTTTTTTGTGTTTTTTTTTTTTAGCTATTTATTATTTTATAAATTTGGAGGATGCTATATTTAGGTCTCTCATAACCACATTGTAATCCATTCTGTTAACTTTATTTTTGTTAAACTTTTTATATTGCCCAGCAAGCCGTTTTTTTTTTTTTTTTTACCTGCTTTAGTATGGCAGAGCATTTAAAATTTTTGTCCAAACGCGCATGTGATGAAGCTATTTGTCATGCGTGACACGTCATAATTTCGCACCTTTTTTGGCGCCAAATATTTCCCTCCTTTTTTACAGTTAAAAGCTCCGCCCCAACTCATTCAGTGCTCTCAGTAAACGCTTTGAAAGCTTTTGTGCAGCATTATTTCTTTCATGTAATTAGCAAGAGTCCATGAGCTAGTGACGTATGGGATATACATTCCTACCAGGTGGGGCAAAGTTTCCCAAACCTTAAAATGCCTATAAATACACCCCTCACCACACCCACAATTCAGTTTTACAAACTTTGCCTCCGATGGAGGTGGTGAAGTAAGTTTGTGCTAGATTCTACGTTGATATGCGCTCCGCAGCAAGTTGGAGCCCGGTTTTCCTCTCAGCGTGCAGTGTCAGAGGGATGTGAGGAGAGTATTGCCTATTTGAATGCAGTGATCTCCTTCTACGGGGTCTATTTCATAGGTTCTCTGTTATCGGTCGTAGAGATTCATCTCTTACCTCCCTTTTCAGATCGACGATATACTCTTATATATACCATTACCTCTGCTGATTCTCGTTTCAGTACTGGTTTGGCTTTCTACAAACATGTAGATGAGTGTCCTGGGGTAAGTAAATCTTATTTTCTGTGACACTCTAAGCTATGGTTGGGCACTTTGTTTATAAAGTTCTAAATATATGTATTCAAACATTTATTTGCCTTGACTCAGAATGTTCAACTTTCCTTATTTTTCAGACAGTCAGTTTCATATTTGGGATAATGCATTTGATTTAATCATTTTTTCTCCAACATAGGTGTGTCCGGTCCACGGCGTCATCCTTACTTGTGGGATATTCTCTTCCCCAACAGGAAATGGCAAAGAGCCCAGCAAAGCTGGTCACATGATCCCTCCTAGGCTCCGCCTACCCCAGTCATTCTCTTTGCCGTTGTACAGGCAACATCTCCACGGAGATGGCTTAGAGTTTTTTAGTGTTTAACTGTAGTTTTTATTATTCAATCAAGAGTTTGTTATTTTGAAATAGTGCTGGTATGTACTATTTACTCAGAAACAGAAAAGAGATGAAGATTTCTGTTTGTATGAGGAAAATGATTTTAGCAACCGTCACTAAAATCCATGGCTGTTCCACACAGGACTGTTGAGAGCAATTAACTTCAGTTGGGGGAACAGTGAGCAGTCTCTTGCTGCTTGAGGTATGACACATTCTAACAAGACGATGTAATGCTGGAAGCTGTCATTTTCCCTATGGGATCCGGTAAGCCATGTTTATTACGATCGTAAATAAGGGCTTCACAAGGGCTTATTAAGACTGTAGACTTTTTCTGGGCTAAATCGATTCATTATTAACACACATTTAGCCTTGAGGAATCATTTTATTTGGGTATTTTGATATAATAATATCGGCAGGCACTGTTTTAGACACCTTATTCTTTAGGGGCTTTCCCAAAGCATAGGCAGAGCCTCATTTTCGCGCCGGTGTTGCGCACTTGTTTTTGAGAGGCATGGCATGCAGTCGCATGTGAGAGGAGCTCTGATACTTAGAAAAGACTTTCTGAAGGCGTCATTTGGTATCGTATTCCCCTTTGGGCTTGGTTGGGTCTCAGCAAAGCAGATACCAGGGACTGTAAAGGGGTTAAAGTTCAAAACGTTATTTTAAGGGTTAAAGCTTCCAAATTTGGTGTGCAATACTTTTAAGGCTTTAAGACACTGTGGTGAAAATTTGGTGAA